>NC_057800.1:284877547-285069034 GCF_018294505.1 Triticum aestivum | reverse complement strand
GGCCAAGTGGGCCGGCGGCGGGAGGAGGTGGCGATGTGGGTGCGGCTGCCCACGTGGCGGCTCGCGGTTGGCGGGGCGATTTCGTCCGGCCGGGGCGGACGTGTCCGGCCGACGCGAGGTGGAATTTAGGGTTTGGACGGGGGAGAGATCCGTATTTGGATGAGGAGGTCTATATATAGGCATAGAGGGAGCTAGGAGAGTCCAAATGAGGTGCGGTTTTTGGCCACACGATCGTGATCGAACGTTCTAGATGATGGAGAAGGTTTTGGTTGGTTTTGGGCCAACTTGGAGGGGTGTTGGGCTGCAACACACACGAGGCCTTTTCGGTCCCTCGGTTAACCGTTGGAGTATCAAACGAAGTCCAAATGGTACGAAACTTGACAGGCGGTCTACCGGTAGTAAAACAAGGCCGCTTGGCAAGTCTCGGTCCAATCCGGAAATGTTTAATCCCCACACACGAAAGAAAGGTAGAAATGACCACCGGAGGAGAACGAAGCGCCGGAATGCAACACAGACAATGGGGAAAATGCTCGAATGCATGAGATGAACACGTATGCAAATGCAATGCACATGATGACATGATATGAGATGCATGACAACGACAACAACACACGGAGACAAAAACCCAAACCCGAGAAAATAAAATAACTTAAGGCCGGAAACGACAAGAGTTGGAGTACATATTAGGAAAGTCATATCCGGGGTGTTACACTTTGGGTACTAGGTTAGAGTTCAGCACAACTTTTCATCCACAGACAGATGGACAGACCGAGAGAGTCAATCTGAGTTTGGAGGACATGCTGAGAGCTTGTGCGCTAGATTATGGATCTAGTTGGGACGAGAATTTTCCGTATGCAGAGTTCTCTTACAACAACAGCTATCAAACCAGTTTGAAGATGGCCCCTTTCGAAGCCTTGTATGGAAGGAAGTGCAGGACACCCTTGACGTGGGATGAAGTTGGAGACCACCAGTTGTTTGGACCTGATTTGATTAAGGAGTCTAAACAGAAGGTGAAATTGATTCACGATAGGCTCAAGATAGCCCAGTCCAGACAGAAGAGTTATGCAGATTCTAAACGCAAGGAGACAGTTTACGAAGTTGGAGATAGAGCTTATCTTCGAGTATCCCCACATCCGGGAACAAAGCGCTTTGGTGTTAAAGGAAAGTTAGCGCCACGATTTGTAGGACCATACCGAGTATTGGAACGTATGGGAGAAGTGGCCTACAAGTTGGAATTGCCTGAAGGATTGTCAGGAGTTCATGATGTGTTCCACGTTTCTCAGTTGAAGAAGTGCCACGCGGAGATGGCTGACATACCTTTGAGAGACACCGTGCCATTGGAAGCAATTCAGTTGGATAGCGATTTGACCTATGAGGATAAACCAGTTAAGATTCTAGAGTATGCCAGTCGAGTCACCCATAGCAAGGTTATCAAGTTTTGCAAGGTTCAGTGGAGCCACCACACGGAGGATGAAGCCACCTGGGAACGAGAGGAAGATTTTCTCAAGGACCACCCTCACCTATTTTCTAGCCAACCCGAATCTCGAGGGCGAGATTCATCTTAAGGGGGTAGGTTTGTAACATCCCAAATTTTCAATTTGGAATGTTATACATTAGCTCATCATTGCATATCATAATTTATTTGCTTTTCGTTTTGATCCTAGAAATTCCACGCAACTCAAGGACCCACGAAGAGAGTTGGGGATTTCGTTATTTTCATATTTGAGTGTTCTCAAATTTTGCGAATAGGATCATTTGATTTTAATTATTTTATCATCAATTATTTCTATTACAAAAATATGAGAGAGCGAATAAAATGACTTTCCCAAAATAAAGAAATATTGAGGATTTAATAATAAAATCAAATAAGATTTTATTTCAGAGTTTTTCGGTATTTTATTTGAATTTAGGAAAAATGTGCATTTTTCAAAATTGCATTTAGGCACCAAATAAATGTTCCCCTTGTGCGGCTTGATTTTAGAAGCCCGGGAAAATTTATTTCGGGATTTTTGGAGTCCGTTTAGTATTTCTTTTATTTGTTTTTCTTCGCGGAATAATTTTTTTTTAAAAAGACGAGAACCGACTTTGGGCCCTACCCGAGCGGGACTCCGCCCGGGGGCTGCCTTTATAAGCCGCCCAACCCGAGCCGCCAGCCCACCGCGCCCGAAACCCTAATCCGCCGCCGCCCGCCGCCGTCGCCGCCGGACCCGCCGCCCGAGGTCAACCTCGTTTTCGCCACCCGTTTTTTTTAAAAAAATCGCGTTTTTTTAGTTTTGGTTTTTTTAAATAGATTGGTTTTTCTGGTTTATTTATTTAGCAAGCGTTCGTCCGTTCGTTCATTCTAGCGAAAGTTCATCGTTTTTCTTTTTCTCGGATTAAATCTGCGATTTTTCTGATCGCGATTCCTGATCCGATTTTCGTTTTAGTATAACTTTTCGCTCGTTTATCGGAATCAGGAGATTCAAGCGCCTGGAGTTTCGTCTCGAAACCCTCTATCCGTTTGACCAACTTAAACAAGTTTTTGCCACTGTAAAAATTGCCCTAGATCCAGAATAGTAAACGAAGCTTGTTTCTTTTGCGGTTTGACTTTCGTTGCTTCATTGGATTTGATTCTTTTTGCAAACCGGAGTTCTTAAGTTGAACCTTCTAGTTAGATCTCTTATTTAAGTTTTACCCGTGCATTAGATGAATAATTATTGTATGCTTGTTTGTTTGTCCGCGATAGAATACCCGGAGTGCGCCGCCTGTTACTTCGAATCTCTAGGTTTCGGGGATCATCAGCAAGGCAAGTAACACTTTGATCATACCTCCTACTACCCAGTTTTATTGCATTAGATCAATCCTCAAACATTGCATGATTAGGATCTAATTAAATTGTGGGATGGGAAGTAGTTGAGGTAGTACCTATTACCTGTTATATTATCAAACCTTTGGGAGTTACTTCTACGTTTGCCTATTATGCCATGCTATGCTAGTAGACGTGGCTTGGGTGAGTGATATCCATGACAGATGTGAGTTTGTTAATTAATGGTTTATCTAAGGTGGCAACTTAAACACACATCTGGGTGGATTGAGGTACCTGGGTATTCCAGGATTGCCTGTTTTTCTTTATGGACCGCCACCCAGGCCCAAAGGGATCATGAGATTTTTCATACTAGAAACTTCCGTGTGCAGCCACAAGCTATTATGGGCTCTAGCATAGTTGATTAAGTCGTGCGAACTCTTACAGGGTAGACTAGCAGATGTAGGGGAAAGTAGGTGTAACGATCTATCCATCGTAAGGTGCTAGCGTTTCTGAAAGACTATGTCTTGGTCATCCATTTCTCAAACACCGTGTAGTGCGAGAAACCAAATGGAGGCGATCGAGTCTTGTGGGGAAAAGTGCACAAACCTCTGCAGAGTGTATAAACTAATCATGGTTAGCCGTGTCCCCGGTTATGGACAGCTTGAGTAACTAGTACTTGGAATATCATGTGAATCTCAAGATGTTACTCTGAAAATTAATTTTGTTGGGTTTTGTTTAATGATGATGCTTAATTGGGATTGAGAATGCTGTCAACCATTCTCAATGTTTAACAACTACCATGATAGTTAAATAAAATTTATTCCTTTGTAGTAGGGAAAAATTGGCTTTACGCAAAAACTGTAACCATAGAGCTTTCCACCAGCCAAATATGCATATAGTATAGCTGTTTCATTCCATTACTCTCTATGTATTACTTTGCCAGCATATTCCATGTGCTGACCCGTTTCGGGCTGCAACGTTAATGTTGCAGACTTTTCAGACGACGATTAAAGAGTTTTTAGGTCGTGGTTCTATACTTAGTGATGTCGTTGGAGTTGATGGACTCACTTATCTTCCAAGCCTTCCGCTGTTATAGTTATTAGATGGCCTTAAGCCATATTTATTATAATAAGTTCTCTATTGAGACACTCGATGTAATAAGTGTGTGATTGCTACTCTGTTATAAATCCTCCGAGTACTGTGTGGTGTCAGCATTACTGATCCAAGGATGACACCTGAGCATAGAGATCAGACTGTTTGAGGTCTAGTCGCTACACTTTATTTAGAAGGCATCCCAATGACTCGGAGTTTTTAGATCTTATTGCAAAAATTGTTAAAAGTGGGATTGAAGAGGTCAAAACTTTAAATAGCAATGAACCCACTATCTTGGATTTCAAGGAATTTAATTATGATAATTCCTCTTTGATATATTGTATTTCCTTGTTGCAATCCGTGCTAAAATCTCCTCATGCTTGTAGTCAAAATAAAGCTTTTACTAAACATATCGTTGATGCTTTGATGCAATCTTATGAAGAAAAACTTGAGTTGGAAGTTTCTATCCCTAGAAAACTTTATGATGAGTGGGAACCTACTATTAAAATAAAAATTAAAGATCATGAGTGCTATGATTTGTGTGATTTGGGTGCTAGTGTTTCCACGATTCCAAAAACTTTGTGTGATTTGCTAGGTTTCCGTGAATTTAATGATTGTTCTCTAAACTTGCACCTTGCGGATTACACTATTAATAAACCTATGGGAAAGATTAATAATGTTATTATTGTTGCAAATAGGAATTATGTGCCCGTAGATTTCATTGTTCTTGATATAGATTGCAATCCTTCATGTCCTATTATTCTTGGTAGACCTTTCCTTACAACGATTGATGCAATTATTGATATGAAGGAAGGGAATATTAAATTCCAGTTTCCATTAAGGAAAGGAATGGAACACTACCCTATAAAGAAAGTTAAATTACCATATGAATATATTATTAGAGCCACTTATGGATTGCCTACCAAAGATGGCAATACCTAGATCTATCTTCGCTTTTATGCCTAGCTAGGGGCGTTAAACGATAGCACTTGTTGGGAGGCAACCCAATTTTATTTTTATTCCTTGATTTTTTCTCCTATTTAGTAATAAATAATTTATCTAGCTCCTGTTTAGTCTGTGTTTTTTGTGTTTAATTAGTGTTTGTGCCGAGTAGAATCTTTGGGAAGACCTGGGGAAAGTCTTTTGATCTTGCTGTAAAAAACAGAAACTTTAGCGCTCACGAGAATTGCCGCCATTTTTTATCGGATACTGATATTTAGTTAATTATTTTTAAGATGTTTAATAGATAAATTCCTCACGTCCAGAAATTTATTTTAGAATTTTTGGGGTTCTAGAAGTTTGCATTAGCTACAGATTACTACAGACTGTTCTGTTTTTGACAGATTCTGTTTTTCGTGTGTTATTTGCTTATTTTGATGAATCTATGGCTGGTAAAAGAGTTTATAAACCATAGAGAATTTGGAATACAGTAGGTTTAACACCAATATAAATAAATAATGAGTTAATTACAGTACCTTCAAGTGGTGTTTTTTTCTTTCGCTAACGGAGCTCGCGCGATTTTCTATTTAAGTTTTGTGTTGTGGAGTTTTCAAGTTTTGGGTAAAGATTTGATGGATTATGGAACAAGGAGTGGCAAGAGCCTAAGATTGGGGATGACCATGGCACCCCAAGGTAAACTACAAGGACACCATAAAGCCTAAGCTTGGGCATGCCCCGGAAGGCATCCCCTCTTTCGTCTTCGTTCATCGGTAACTTTACTTGGAGCTATATTTTTATTCGCCACATGATATGTGTTTTGCTTGGAGCGTCTCGTATGATTTGAGTCTTTACTTTTTAGTTTACCACAATAATCCTTGCTGTACACACCTTTTGAGAGAGACACACATGAATTGGAATTTATTAGAATACTCTATGTGCTTCACTTATATCTTTTGAGCTATATAGTTTTTGCTCTAATGCTTCACTTATATCTTTTAGAGCACGGTGGTGGTTCTATTTTATAGAAATAATTGATCTCTCATGCTTCACTTATATTATTTTGAGAGTCCTTTAGAACAACACGGCAATAATAAAAACTTTCATGTAAGTGCATTGAATACTAAGAGAAGTTTGATACTTGATGATTGTTTTGACATATGGAGATGGTGATATTAGAGTCATGCTAGTTGAGTAGTTGTGAATTTGAGAAATACTTGTGTTGAAGTTTTTTATTCACCTAGCATGCACGCACGGTGGACCGTTATGTGATGAAGTCGAAGCATGATTTATTTATTGATTGCCTTCCTTGTGAGTGGCGGTCGGGGACGAGCGATGGTCTTTTCCTACTAATCTATCCCCCTAGGAGCATGCACGTAGTACTTTGTTTCGATAACTAATGGATTTTTGCAATAAGTATGTGAGTTCTTTATGACTAATGTTGAGTCCATGGATTATACGCACCCTCACCCTTCGACAATTGCTAGCCTCTCTAGTACCGTGCAACTTTCGCCAGTACCATAAACCCACCATATACCTTCCTCAAAAAAGCCACCATACCTACCTATTATGGCATTTCCATAGCCATTCCGAGATATATTTCCAAGCAACTTTCCACTGTTTCTTTGCTATGACACGCTTCATCATTGTCATATTGCTTTGCATGATCATGTAGTTGACATCGTATTTGTGGCAAAGCCACCATTCATAATTCTTTCATACATTTCACTCTTGATTCATTGCATATCCCGTTACACCGCCGGAGGCATTCACATAGAGTCATATTTTGTTCTAAGTATTGAGTTGTAATTCTTGAGTTGTAAGTAAAAAGAAGTGTGATGATCATCATTATTAGAGCATTGTCCCAGTGAGGAAAGGATGATGGAGACTATGATTCCCCCACAAGTCGGGATGAGACTTTGGACGAAAAATAAAAAAAATAAAAAAAGGCCAAAAAGAAAAAAATTAAAGAAGGCCCAAATAAAAAATGAGAGAAAAAGAGAGAAGGGACAATGTTACTATCCTTTTTCCACACTTGTGCTTCGAAGTAGCACCATGATCTTCATGATAGGGAGTCTCTTATGTTGTCACTTTCATAAACTAGTGGGAATTTTACAATATAGAACTTCGCTTGTATATTACAATGATGGGCTTCCTCAAATTTCCCTAGGTCTTCGTGAGCAAGCAAGTTGGATACAGACCCACTTAGTTTCGTTTGTTAAGCTTTCATACACTTATATCTCTAGTGCATCCGTTGCATGGCAATCCCCACTCACTCACATTGATATCTATTGATGGGCATCTCCATAGCCCGTTGATACGCCTAGTTGATGTAAGACTATCTTCTCCTTTTTTGTCTTCTCCACAACCACCATTCTATTCCACCATAGTGCTATATCCATGGCTCACGCTCATATATTGCGTGAAGATTAAAAAAGTTTGAGAACATCAAAAGTATGAAACAATTGCTTGGCTTGTCATCGGGGTTGTGCATGATTTGATATTTTGTGTGATGAAGATAGAGCATAGCTAGACTATATGATTTTGTAAGGATAACTTTCTTTGGCCATGTTATTTTGAGAAGACATGATTGCTTAGTTAGTATGCTTGAAGTATTATTATTTCTATGTCAATATTAAACTTTTATCTTGAATCTTTCGGATCTGAACATTCATGCCACAATAAAGAAAAAAATACATTGAGAAATATGTTAGGAAGAATAACACATCAAAAATTCTTTTTTTATCATTTACCTACTCGAGGACGAGCAAGAATTAAGCTTGGGGATGCTGATACGTCTCCAACGTATCTATAATTTTTGATTGCTCCATGCTATTATATTATCTATTTTGGATGTTATTGGGCTTATTTTTACACTTTTATATTATTTTTGGGACTAACCTATTAACCGGAGGCCTAGCCCAAATTGTTGTTTTTTTGCCTATTTTAGTGTTTCGCCGAAAAGGAATATCAAACGGAGACCAAACGGAATGAAACCTTCGGGAACGTGATTTTCTCAATGAACGTGATCCAGGAGACTTGGAGTGGGCGTCAAGAAACAATCAAGGAGGCCATGAGGCAGGGGGCGCGCCTAACCCCCTGGGCACGCCCTCCACCCTCGCGGGCCCCTCGTTGCTCCACCGACGTACTTCTTCCTCCTATATATATCCATGTACCCCAAACATCCAGGAGCACCAACAAAACCTAATTCCACTGCCGCAACCTTCTGTACCTGTGAGATCCCATCTTGGGGCCTTTTCCGGAGCTCCGCCGGAGGGGGCTTTGATCACGGGGGCCCCCTACATCAAATCCATGGCCTCTCCAGTGATGTGTGAGTAGTTTACTTCAGACCTTCGGGTCCATAGCTAGTAGCTAGATGGCTTCTACTCTCTCTTCGGATCTCAATACAAAGTTATCCTCGATTCTCTTGGAGATCTATTCGATGTAATCTTCTTTTGCGGTGTGTTTGTCGAGATCCGATGAATTGTGGGTTTATGATCAAGTCTATCTATGAACAATATTTGAATCTTCTCTGAATTCTTTTATGTATGATTGGTTTATCTTTGCAGGTCCCTTAGAATTATCAGTTTGGTTTGTCCTACAAGATTGATCTTTCTTGCAAAGGGAGAAGTGCTTAGTTTGGGTTCAATCTTGCGGTGCTCGATCCTAGTGACAGAAAGGGAAACGACACATATTGTATTGTTGCCATCGAGGATAAAAAGATGGGGTTTATATCATAATGCATGAGTTTATCCCTCTACATCATGTCATCTTTCTTAAGGAGTTACTTTGTTCTTATGAGCTTAATACTCTAGATGCATGCTGGATAGCGGTCGATGTGTGGAGTAATAGTATTAGATGCAGGCAGGAGTCCGTCTACTTGTCTCGGACGTGATGCCTATATACATGATCATGCCTAGATATTCTCATAATTATCCACTTTTCTATCAATTTCTCGACAGTAATTTGTTCACCCACCATAATATTATGCTATATTGAGAGAAGCCACTAGTGAAACCTATGGCCCCCGGGTCTATTCTCCATCATATAAGTTTTCCTTCTACTTTATTTTGCAATCTTTACTTTCAATCTACATCATAAAAATGCCAAAAATATTTATCTTATTATTATCATCATCTCTATCAGATCTCACTCTTGCAAGTGGACGTAGGTTCTTATTTGTTTGCGAGGTTCTTATTTGTTTCTGTAGGTACGAGGTGACTCATGCGTGGTCTCGTACTGGATTGATACCTTGGTTGTCAAAAACTGAGGGAAATACTTACGCTGCTTTACTGCTCCACCCTTTCCTCTTCAAGGGAAAACCAACGGAGTGCTCAAGAGGTAGCAATGAAGAGTGGTGTCGTCGATGTCAAACCGTTCCTAAGTAGCCTAAACACCTTAGGAAACAAAAAACGCAACTCAGAATTGGTGAAATGTGGAAGGTGGATGATTTTATGATGAAAAATTTGATGTAGGAAAATGGTGGTGATAATGATATATGTGGATGGGGGATGTCAAGAGCTACAAAACGAGCTAAAGAACACAAAAAACAGACTTCACGAGTGAAAGTTATGGCCGAAACGGAGTTGTTGTTGGCCTATTTCTGGGGGATGAGGGTACCCGAGGGTACGGGGTGCGGGCACCCCGGGGATCGGGGTGCGGACACCCCGTGGTGGATGATTTGGGCGGAAATTTTTGAGAAAGGGCCAAATTTGATGGATTTCATGGCGGGAAGTGTGGGGATGGTTGGGGAGGGGCTAGGTCCACTTGCCAAACAACAAATCCATGGAGCAAAACCACTAAATCTCACAAGATCCAACAAATTGCATGAAAAAAATTTGGGGCTATATTTCTGGGGATTTTCAAATTGGGAGCAAAAAGCAACGAAATTAGGATAGCAAATGGGGGGTAGGGACTCCAAGATGTGAATCAACCTTTCTCTAATACCAAAGATGTTGTAGGGTGGAACCCTAGGGGAGATCTTTTCACACTTGAGGGGGGGAATGGATGAACACACAAGAACACGAGGGGGAAATAAACAAACCCAATCACACATCCAAAAGCATACAAGAACAATCAAGGAAAATAGGACTAGGGTAAACTTCTTCCCACTCCAAAGGAGGTGAGGTGTTGATGATAATCTTTTCCAAGAGGTCTTGAAATCCACAAGCATTCTTCCCTTTAGGGGTCTTTATCTCCAAGAGGAGGGGAATATGAGAAAAGCTCTCTCAATGTACATCCAATAATTTGCTGACCCCTGAAACAAGCTAGTTGAGGAGTACTTATAGTCTAGGGACAAAATTGGGGGAAAATGGGGGTACAAGGGTCTTTTGCCCCTAGTGCATGCATGCACAAACCGAACGAGTCCGAGCGCTCGGGGTAAAGTGGCCCGGGCACCCGGGGGTAGATGCATTAGGAGGTGCCGGGATCCTGGGGTGCGGAGGACCGGGCACCAGACAAGACAGAGGTTCACGCCCTTGGCGATGTAGAGGTCGGGCACCCGGCGGTAGTTGTGTTGGGGAACGTTGCATGGAAAACAAAAAATTTCTATGCACACGCAAGATCTATCAGGGAGATGCATAGCAACGAGAGGGGAGAGTGTGTCTATGTACCCTCATAGACCGAAAGCGGAAGCGTTTGTTAACACGGTTGATGTAGTCGAACTTCTTCGCGCTCCAACCGATCAAGTGCTAAACATACGGCACCTCCGCGTTCAGCACACGTTCAGCTCGGTATTGTCCTCGCCTTCTTGATCCAGTAAGACGACGAAGTAGTGGATGAGTTCCGACAGCACGCTAGCTTGGTGAAGGTGATGGTGAAGTTATCTCCGCAGGGCTTCACCTAAGCACTACGAAAATATGACCGAGGGTGTAAATGGTGTAGGGGGGCCACACACGGCTAAGCAATTGTTGTGGTTATGTGTGGCACCCACTCCCACATATATATAGGTGGGGAGGAGGGAGCAGCCAGGAGGTGCCCCCAAGTACGCCGAATCCTACTTGGGGTCCTTCCGAAGTTGCGCCCCCTACCATATTTGCCGGAGGGGGAGGAAAGGGGGAAGAGGAAAGGAAGGGGGAGGCCGACTCCCCCCTTTCCTTCTCTCCCCAAGGGCTATGGCCTAGGAGGGGCGCGCCAGCCCCTTGTGGGCTAGTGTTCCCCCCTTTGGCCCATGTGGCCCATTAACCTCCCGGGGTGTCCGGAACCCCTTCTAGTGACACGATTTCTACCCGGTACATCTCGAAACACTTCTAGTGTACAAATACCATCTTCAATTATATCAATCTTTACCTCCGGACCATTAAGGAGCTCCTCGTCATGTTCATGATCTCATCCGGGACTCCAAACAACATTCGGTCACCAAATCCATATTACTCATATAACACTATATCTTCAATGAACTTTAAGCGTGCGGACCCTATGGGTTTGAGAACTATGTAGACATGAACGAGAAACCTCTCTGGTCAATAACCAATAGCAGAACCTGGATGCCCATATTGGCTCCTACATATTCTACAAAGGTCTTTATTGGTAGACCTTATGACAACATACATAATTCCCTTTTTCCATCAGTATGTTACTTCCCGAGATTCGATCATCGGTATCTTCATATGTAGTTCAGTATCGTCACCGGCAAGTCTATTTACTCATTCCATAATACATCATCTTGCAACTAACTCATTAGTCACTTTTATTGCAAGGCTTCTGATGATTTGTATTACCGAGAGGGCCCAAAGATACCTCTTCGATACTCGGAGTGACAAATCCTAATCTCGATCTATGCCAACTCAACAAACACCACTGGAGATACCTGTGGAGCATCTTTATGATCACCCAGTTCTGTTGCGAAGCTTGATAGCACACAAGGTATTCCTCTGATATCCGTGAGTTGCATAATCTCATAGTCGAAAGAATATGTATTTGACATTAAGAAAGCAATAGCAATAAACTGAAGGATTAATATGCTAAGCTAACGGACGGGTCTTGTCGATCACATCATTCTTCTAATGATGTGATCCCATTCTCAAATGACAACTCATATCCGTGGTTAGGAAACCTTAACCATCTTTGATCAACTAGCTAGTTTAGTAGAGGCTCACTAGGGACATGGTATTTGTTTATGTATCCACACATGTATTTAAGTTTCCGATCAATACAATTCTAGCATGAATAATAAACCTTTATCATGATTTAGGAAATATAATAATAGCCATATTTTTATTGCCTCTAGGGCATATTTTCGTCAATCTCCCACTTGCACTAGAGTCAATAATCTAGTTCACATCGCCATGTGATTAACACCCATAGTTCACATCGCCATGTGACCAACACCCAAGACTTTACTAGAGTCAATAATGTAGTTCACATCGCCATGTGATTAACACCCAAATAGTACTAAGGTGTGATCATATTTTGCTTGTGAGAGAAATTTAGTCAACGGGTGTGTCACATTCAGATCCGTGTGTATTTTGCAAATTTCTATGTCTACAATGTTCTGCATGGAGCTACTCTAGCTAATTTCTCCCACTTTCAATATGTACCAGATTGATATTTATTGTCATCTGAATCGGTGTCAAAGCTTGCATCGACGTAACTCTTTGCGATGAACTCTTTATCACCTCCATAACCGAGAAAATATTTCCTTAGTTCTCTAAGGATAATTTTGACTGCTCTCCAGTGATCTAATCCTGTATTACTATTGTACCTCCTTGCCAAACTCATGGCAAGGTACACAATAGGTCTGGTACACAGCATGGCATACTTTATAGAACCTATGGCTGAGGCATAGGGAATGACTTTCATTCTCTCTCTATCTTCTACCGTGGTCGGGCTTTGAGTCTTACTCAACTTCACACCTTGTAACACAGGCAGGAACTCTTTCTTTGACTGATCTATTTTGAACTTCTTCAAAAACTTTGCCAAGGTATGTACTTTATGAAAGTCCTATTAAGCAACTCAATATTATTCCAGTATCCTTTGCCAAGGTATATGTAAGCAGCTTCACCGAGGTCTTTCATTAAAAAATTATTATTCTAGTATCCTTTTATGCTATCCATAAATTCAATATCATTTCCAATCAATAATATGGCATCCACATATAATATTAGAAATGCTACAGAGCTCCCTCTCACTTTCTTGTAAATACATGCTTCACCATAAGTCTTTCTAAAACCATATGCTTTGAACACCTCATCAAAGCGTATATTCCAACTCTGAGATGCTTGCACCAGTCCATAGATGGATCGCTGGAGCTTGCACACTTTGTTATCACCTTTAGGATCGACAAAACCTTCTGGTTGCATCATATACAACTCTTTAAGAAATCCATTAAGGAATGCAGTTTTGACGTCCATTTGCCAGATTTCATAATTATAAAATGTATCAATTGCTAACATGATTCGGATTGACTTAAGCATCGCTAATGATGAGAAGGTCTGATCGTAGTCAACCCCTTGAACTTGTCGAAAACCTTTCGTGACAAGTCAAGCTTTGTAGATGGTGAAATTACCATCAGCGTGTGTCTTCTTCTTGAAGATCCATTTATTATCAATGGCTTACCGATCACCGGGCAAGTCCACCAAAGTCCACACTTTGTTCTCATATATGGAGACTATCTCAAATTTCATGGCCTCAAGACATTTAATGGAATCTGGGCTCATCATAGCTTCATAATAGTTTGTAGGTTCGCCATGGTCTAATAACATGACTTCCAGGACAGGAATACCGTACCACTCTGTTGCAGGACGTGCTCGGTTCAACCTACGAGGTCCAGTACTAACTTGATCTGAAGTTCCATTATCATCATCATTAGCTTCCTCTCTAGGTGGTGTAGGCATCACGAGAATGTATTTCTCTGATGTGCTACTTTCCAATTTGAGAGAAGGTACAATTACCTCATTAAGTTCTACTTTCGTCCCACTCACTTCTTTCGAGAGAAACTCCTTCTCTAGAAAGGTTCCATACTTGGCAACAAAGATCATGCCGTCGGATCTGTGGTAGAAGGTGTGCCCAATTGTTTCCTTAGGGTATCCTATGAAGACGCACTTCTCTGATTTGGGTCTGAGCTTATCAGGCTAAAGCCTTTTGACATAGGTGTCGCAACCCCAAACTTTAAGAAACAATAGCTTACGTTTATTGCAAAACCACTGTTCATATGGTGTCTTCTCGATGAATTTAGATGGTGCCCTATTTAACGTGCATGCGGATGTCTCTAATACATAACCCCAAAACAATAGCGGTAAATCGGTAAGAGACATCATATAACGTGCCATATCCAATAAAGTATGGTTACGACGTTCGGACACACCATTACATTGTGGTGTTCTAGGTGGCGTGAGATGTGAATCAATTCCACATTTTTTAAATGAAGGCCAAACTCGTAGCTCAAATAGTCCCCTCCATGATCAGATCATCTTTATTTTCTTGTTACGATGATTCTCCACTTCACTCTGAAATTCTTTGAACTTTTCAAATGTTTCAGACTTCTGTTTCATCAAGTAGATATACCCATACCTACTTGAATCATCTGTGAAGGTTATAAAATAATGATACCCGCCGCATGCCTTAATACTCATCGGACTGCATACATCGGTATGTATTATTTCCAATAAGTCATTAGCTCGCTCCATTGTTTCAAAGAACAGAGCTTTAGTCATCTTGCCCATGAGGCATGGTTTTGCAAGTATCAAATGATTCATAATCAAGTGATTCCAAAATTCCATCCGCATGGAGTTTCTTCATACGCTTTACACCAATATGACCTAAATAGCAGTGCCACAAATATGTTGCACTATCATTATCAACTTTGCATCTTTTGGCATCAATATTATGAATATGTGTATCACTACGATCGAGATTCAATAAACCATTATTATTGGGTGTATGACCACAGAAGGTTTTATTCATGTAAACAGAACAACAATTTATTCTCAGACTTAAATGAATAACCGTATTGCAATAAACATGATCCAGTCATATTCATACTCAATGCAAACACCAACTAACATTTATTTAGGTTCAACACTAATCTCGAATGTAGAGGGAGTGTGCGATGGTGATTGTAACAACCTTGGAATCACTTCCAACACACATTGTCACCTCGTCCTTAACTAGTCTTTGTTCATTCTGCAACTCTTGTTTCGAGCTACTAATCTTAGCAACTGAACCGGTATCAAATACTCAGGGGTTGCTACGAACACTAGTAAAGTACACACCAATAACATGTATATCAAATATACCTTTGTTCACTTTGCCATCCTTCTTATCCGCCAAGTATTTGGGGCAGTTCCACTCCAGTGACCATTTCCTTTGAAGTAGAAGCACTCAATTTCAGGCTTAGGTCCAGCTTTGGGCTTCTTCATGGGAGCGGCAACTTGCTTGCCATTCTTCTCGAAGTTCCCGTTCTTTCCCTTGCCTTTTTTCTTGAAACTAGTGGTCTTCTTTAACCATCAACACTTGATGCTCTTTCTTGATTTCTACCTTTATCGATTTCAGCATCGCAAAGAGCTCGGGAATTGTTTTCATCATCCCTTGCATATTATAGTTCGTCACGAAGTTCTAGTAGCTTGGTGATAGTGACTAGAGAACTATGTCAATCACTATCTTATCTGGAATATTAACTCCCACTTGATTCAAGCGATTGTAGTACCCAGACATTCAGAGCCCATGCTCACTAGTTGAGCTATTCTCCTCCATCTTGTAGTCAAAGTACTTGTCAGAGGTCTCATACCTCTCAACATGGGTATGAGCCTGAAATATCAATTTGAGCTCTTGGAACATCTCATATGCTCTGTGGTGTTCAAAAAGTTTTTGAAGTCCCGGTTCTAAGCATGGCACACTAAACTATTAAGTAATCATCATATCAAGCTTGCCAAACGTTCATTACTTCTGCATCTGCTCCTGTAATAGGTCTGTCACCTAGCGGTGCATCAAGGACATAATTCTTCTGTGTAGCAATGAGGATAATCCTCATATCACGGACCCAATCCGCTTTATTCCTACCATCATCTTACAACTTATTTTTCTCTAGGAACATATAAAAAATAGGGGTGCTATATTGCGAGCTATTGATCTACAACATAGATATGCAAAAACTATAAGACTAAGTTGATGATAAATTTAAGTTCAATTAATCAAATTAATAATGAACTCCCACTTAAATAAACATCCCTCAAGTTATCTGCTACTTTTGAGCTTGCGTTGGTTTTTCCCTTGAAGAGGAAAGGGTGATGCAGCAAAGTAGAGATAAGTATTTCCCTCAGTTAAGAACCAAGGTATCCAGCCAGTAGGAGAAGAATGCGCAAATCACCTATACCTGGACAAACAATCAAACACTTACACCCAACGCAATAAAGGGGTTGTCAATCCCTTCACGGTCACTTGCAAAGGTGAGATCTGATAGAGAGAGATAAATAAAACTAAACAAAAGATAAAATATTTTTGGGTTTTCGATTTATAGATATGAAAGTAAAAGATTGCAAAATAGTAGATCGGAAACTAATATGATGGAAAATAGACCTGGGGGCCATAGGATTCACTAGAGGCTTCTCTAATGAAGGCAACTAATACGATGGGTGAACAAATTACTGCCGAGCAATTAGAGAAAAGCGGAAAGTTATGACGATATCCAAGGCAATGATTATGTAATATATGCATCATGTCCGTGTCAAGTAGACCGACTCCTGCCTGCATCTACTACTATTACTCCACACACCGACCGCTATTCAGCATGCATCTAGAGTATTAAGTTCATAAAGAATGGAGTAACACCTTAAGTAAGATGACATGATGTAGAGGAATAAACTCATGCAATATTATGTAAACCCCATCTTTTTGGTAGCAACAATTCAATATGTGTATCGCTATCCCTACTTTGTCACTGGGTGAAATCACACAAGATTGAACCCAAAGCTAAGCACCTCTCCCATTGCAAGAAAAACCAATATAGTTGGCCAAACCAAACCGATAATTCAAAGAGAAATACAAATACACCAAATCAGGCATAAAAGAATTCAGAGAAGATTCAAACAATATTCATAGATAAGCTCATCATAAATCCACAATTCATTGGATCTCGACAAACACACCGCAAAAAAGATTACATCGGATAGATCTCCAAGAACATCGAGGAGAACATGGTATTGAGAATCAAAGAGAGAGAGAGAAGAAGCCATCTAGCTACTAGCTATGGACCCGTAGGTCTGTGGTAAACTACTCACGCTTCATCGGAAGGGCAATAGAGTTGATGTAGATGCCCTCCGTGATCGAATCCCCCTCTGGCAGGATGCCTAAAAAGGCTCCAAGATGGGATCTCACGGGAATAGAAGATTGCAACAGTGGAGAAGTGTTTTTGTGGATGCTTCTGGTGGTTCGGGAATATATGTGAATATATATGACCAAGGGTGATGTGGAGCATCCTATGGACGTCACCATGTCAAGAGTCCATTTGGCAAGTGACACGTGCGACATCTACTTCATACATACAAAGGTGAATCATCTCCTTTACATGTGTCCAGTTGTACCTTTGGAGGATGGTATTCTACTTGACCCCTCTCTCATGTCCATACATAGGTGTGAGCAGAGCTACACATTCGTCGAGGAGGAGTCCAAGAAGAATAGAACATCTACACCATCCAAGAGGGAAGCCTAGAAGCGGAGAAGGAACCGCTAAGAAGAAGGCAGCAGCTCCCAGGCGACCCTGTGTGCACAGGCCCCGCCGACCCCGTGCCCACGGGCCTCCCAGGCTGGCGGTACTGAAGACCCCGTGTGATGTAGGGTGGAACCCTATACGGCCGATCTTTCATGAAAGGAGCGGATCCCGCGAAGAACACGAGGGAAAACACAAGGGGAAACACGAGGGAAAACACGAGAGAATCACTCAAACCAACAAGAACGATCACACATGTGCTAGATCCTCGAAACACAAAGACATACACGATCCAAATCCAACAAGGGACGATACAAAGGGTAGCCGGTTCTTTTCCATGAGGAGGTCTTGAATCCACAAGGGGGTCTTCCCGTAAAGGGGTCTTGAATCCAAGGTGGATCTTCTCTGAAGAGGGGTTGTGGTCTCTCTCAAGGAGTAGATCCGATATGGATGAGCGAAGCTCTATCTCACAAATGAGCTAACACAACGCTGACCCTCAAATGGTGGATGGGGGAGGAGTATATATAGTCTAGGGCCATGAAGGGGTAAGTGAGGATACATGGGCCTCGACCCATTACTCTGCGCGCAGACAGGCGTCGGTCGTTCGATAGGTACCGGACGTCCGGTAGCTCGCGAGGGTCCGGTCCTTCGATACTTGTCGGACGTTCGGTGTTTTGGCTCAGGATAAGAATCATCGGATTTCCAGATGTTGTCGGTCGTCCGGTGGCTGATGGTAGTCGGACGTCCAGCCTTGGTCGGTCGTCCGGCCGCTGTAGCTTTCATCAGTTGTTCTATCTGGCTGGTGGGGACTCCAGGCGTTGGACATCCGGTGACTGCCGGACGTCCAGGAGCTAATGCTTCCTGGCATCTCTTCCTCTTGTTTCGTGCGCTTTGTGTCCTCGCCGTCTTGTCCATGGTCTTCCTTTTGGTTCCTGGTCATGCATAGCACACATGTTTGAGGTAGTAGCCATGTCTTACGTGTGGAAAGTGACGATTCAGAGAGGAGCGAGTTCACCTTGTATCCGATGGCGTATGGGGTTTGGAGAGTAGTCGGAGTGTACATGGGGATGAACATGGGATGCTCCGCATCATCACCCCCCCCCTTGGGAAAGATCCGACCTCGGATCATGATCCTCATCACCATGGAAATGGTTGTCGTGGACGGGCTTGAAGTTGGACGGAGTTGAAGGTATCGC
Organism: Triticum aestivum; assembly: GCF_018294505.1. Lineage (NCBI taxonomy): Eukaryota > Viridiplantae > Streptophyta > Magnoliopsida > Poales > Poaceae > Triticum > Triticum aestivum. The sequence goes on along the minus strand of NC_057800.1, from coordinate 285,050,382 downwards.
GTAATCCAAGTACTCCAAGGTGTCTCCGATACATGGTACATGCAAATTGAGCAAACACAAAGTACACTTGGAAATACAATGGTTAGCGCACACACAGTGTCCATCGTAGAAGAATGAGTCCGTTCGGCAAGATTGTCCGTGACAAAGCGCATGAAGCTTATCAAGAAGATATAGAATTATATGGAAGGCATTCATGGGAGCAAAAGCATTCATTGTGCACACAAATGTATTGTGAATATGATCAATGCAACCACGGTGCAAAATGATGTCATAGTGAGACGGTTTATCAATAGCATGAATATGGCAATGGATGCTCAAAATGAGTATGTGATCATGCAATTGGTGGTGGGAGATGATCATGATGTATGAAGATGCCATCAAGAAAGATCACAACAAATTTGCTAAGGAAATGCACAAGCTCATATATCATGGATGACATGGGAATACAAGATGCAACAAGGCAATCGTAATATGAGTCAATCCATGCATAAGATGCAAATTTTTCATGTGCATGAGATGTCCAATGAGCATGACATGTGTGAGCACAATCAACAAATATGGAGGTGTTGGTGTACCAATGCTCGATGTCATGGCCCGTGAGTGGAGGTTCGAAGGTGCTTCCAATAAGTCCAAGCGCTCCTCAAATTGAAGGTCCATAGAGCCAATCTTCAATGTCGCTCCTCCATTCGCGAGATGTATCATGTAGACAACAAGAAGGAAACAACAATGAAAGAGTGACCCATCCAATATGTGTATTTGAGGATGGCTCAAAGGGAAGGAGTTCACCTTTATGAGGATGTCGAAAATGTTGAAGTTGTGCATCCTGTACACCTTCACGTGACCAAGTTTTTTCATGATGGAAATGCCTTGAGAATCCTTCAAAATGGAAGAACATGACAAACAATCGGAAAAACGAATGAGGTTAGCAGGAATGCGAAACCTATCATTCGAGTGGTGAGATACCCAACAAGTTTTTTCATCATTCTTATCATAAGAAAGGTCAAGGGTGTTTTTCATAGTATGGAGGCATATGATGCGAGAACAACCAAATACGATAGGGTCAAGTAAACAAGCATGCATCACAAGTAATATGTCCAAGTCTCCAAGATCAATAAGCATAGATGCAACAATTGGAGGCAAGCAACAATGATCAAGACAAATCAAGTGAGAGGCATGAACATATATGTCATCAACCCAAGAAAGAGAGTAAGAAAGGAACATGGGTGATACAACAAAGCAAGCAATCATAGCGATCAAGTGATATGTGCTAGTAGTATGAAGATGCAACATACTAGAGGTAATCATGGCAATCATGTCATGTGCGCAAATTGTATGCATGAATAATTCACATGACATAGCACAAGCATGAAAGCACGATATGAGAAAAATAGCATCAATAGCATGAGGCACATGATAAACATGGCAATAGCAACAAGGAACTCAACCAAGAATGCAAATACACATAGGAGTAGCATAATGGTGAATCATGGGTAGATGCAAGCAAGGGTCACAATTGCATGGCAAAGAACACGCATAGCATGCAAAGTGAACATAGTAAAATGAGCATGAAGCAACAAGCGGTATATAGCCCATAGCCGTGTGAGAGCCAAGTGAGAGAGACGCGCGTAGTCGTTGCACGAAGAGAGCAGTGGGAAGGATAGTTCACAGGATCCCAAGTCATCTTTTCTCACAAGAGCTCGTTTTTCTTCAACTCTTGGGATTGAGAAGTTGACGAGTATACGTGAGTACCTACACAAAACAAAGACATAGAGAAAATTGTGTGTGCGTGGTAGATGTACACATCATCCATCATGATGCACACGTGCTTGTATTGGTTAGCACAAAATATCCAATGCTCGAATAAATGAGATGCGTGATGTAGAAACATGTCATCCATCATGATAGGTTTGTTGTTATGTATAGCATAATGGAGACTCAAATTGTGTAATGCATCAGAAGAAATATGTAGAGCATTGTTATTCATGGAATGCATAAGGTGCAAGCAGTTATGAGAATCATGCAATATATGGAATGCATCAAAATCTCCTAATATGTATGAGGAAAGTATGGGGGTCTCCTCATGAGCATTAATGGAAACATCACACGGAGAATATTGACAACATCCAAAACAATGCATATTTGGAACATTGTGATCATGGCATGGCATAGTAGATGAATTGCGCAAATCATGTAAAGGAAGCATGGCAATATCATCACGTGAAAAACAAAAGCCAATGACCATCATCTCGTCATCTATGCCATATTTGCAAATGGGATTTATTTTAATGGGATATGCATAGCTACTATGTTGAGATTGAAATGATGCCATATCGGAGATCTCACTCATAGCAAATGACAAGTTCAAAGGATTATCAAACATGATGTGACCAATAGAATTTTCACATGGTATCCTATGGAGCATAACATCACAACTAGGCAACTCGACATGCTCGTAATCATATTCATCATAAATAGGTAAGTCATGACATGAGGAAGTCGCACTAGCATGAAGCATGGGAATATGTGTGTCAACATCATGAAAGCAATCATTCGTAAAATAGTCAACTAGTGGGACAAGGGAAGCACCATCACCTATGTTACCTTTGGAGAATCGCTCATGTGTCGTAGGTGAGGTGTCGAAGACCAAGTCTTGGTCATCTACATCTTGATGGAACCATGTGGGGGTGCATCTTCTTCCACCATGGCCATCGTCGTCTCCATTTGAGGTATGGACTCGTCGAGGATAGGCGTGTCGTCATGTAGGGGACATAGCACCAAAGAAGAAAACACACTCGGAGTAGAGATTAGGTCGTTAGAAATCATTGTGGCCTCACATGCCATGTTAACTACCTCACTCACTAAGTGTTGTCACTCACTCACTCCCTCTTGGATGCTTGATGACCCACAAGTGTAGGGGATCTATCGTAGCCTTTTCGATAAGTAAGAGTGTCGAACCCAACGAGGAGCAGAAGGAAGTGATAAGCAGTTTTCAGTAAGGTATTCTCTGCTAGCACTGAAATTATGAGTAACAGATAGTTTTGTAATAAGGTAATTTGTAATGAGTAGCAAGTAATAAAAGTAAATAAGGTGCAGCAAGATGGCCAAATCCTTTTTGTAGAAAAGGAGAAGCCTAGACAAACTCTTATATGAAGGAAAGCGCTCCCGAGGACATATGGGAATTATCATCAAGCTAGTTTTCATCACGTTCATATGATTCACGTTCGGTACTTTGATAATCTGATATGTGGGTGGACCGGTGCTTGGATACTGTCCTTACTTGGAAAAGCATCCCACTTATTATTAACCCCTATTGCAAGCATCCGCAACTACAACAAAAGTATTAAGGTAAACCTAACCATAGCATGAAACATATGGATCCAAATCAGCCCCTTACGAAGCAACGCATAAACTAGGGTTTAAGCTTCTGTCACTCTAGCAACCCATCATCTACTTATTACTTCCCAATGCCTCCCTCTAGGCCCAAACAATGGTGAAGTGTCATGTAGTCGACGTTCACATGACACCACTAGAGGGATGACAACATACATCTCATCAAAATATCGACCGAATACCAAATTCACATGACTACTTATAGCAAGACTTCTCCCATGTCCTCAGGAACAAAAGTAACTACTGACAAAGCATATTCATGTTCATAATCAGAGGGGTATTAATATGCATAATGGATCTGAACATATGATCTTCCACCAAGTAAACCAACAAGCATCAACTATAAGGAGTAATCAACACTACTAGCAACCCACGGGTACCAATTTGAGGTTTGGATACAAAGATTGGATACAAGAGATGAACCAGGGTTTGAGATGAGATGGTGTTGGTGAAGATGTCGATGGAGATTGACCCCCTCTCGATGAGAGGATCGTTGGTGATGACGATGGTGATGATTTTCCCCTCCTGGAGGGAAGTTTCCCTGGCAGAACAGCTCTGCCGGAGCCCTAGATTGGTTCCACCAAGGTTCCGCCTCGTGGCGGCGGAGTTTCTTCCTGAAAGCTTGCTTATGGTTTTTTTCTCGACGAAAGACATGATATAGCGGAAGATGGGCATCGGAGGGCCACTAGGGGGCCAACGAGGCCGGGGGCGCACCCAGGGGGTAGGGCACGCCCCCACCCTCGTGGCCAGGGTGTGGGCCCACTCTGGAACTTCTTTTGCCCAATATTTCCGTGATGTTTTAGGACTTTTGGAGCTGTGCAGAATAGGTCTCTAATATTTGCTCCTTTTCCAGCCCAGAATCCCAGCTTCCGGCATTCTCCCTCTTCATGTAAACCTTGTAAAATAAGAGAGAATAGGCATAAGTATTGTGATATAATGTGTAATAAAAACCCATAATGCAATAAATATCTATATAAAAGCATGATGCAAAATGGACGTATCAACTCCCCCAAGCTTAGACCTCGCTTGTCATCAAGCGAAAGCCAAAATCGAAAAATATGTCCAGACGTTTAGAGATAGAGGTGTCGATAAAAATAAAATACGGACATGAGGGCATCATGATCATTCTTAGAACAACAATATGTATATATATTGGCATATGATTTTTTATGCTAAAGTAACAATTCAATCACAATTTAAAGTATGAATCATAAACTTCATTGAGAACCAACAAAGTCTAATCTCAGTCATTGATGCAATTGCAATTTATGATAACATAGGAAAGAGTCAATATAAGAGCTTTTCAGCAAGTCCACATACTCAACTATCACTTAGTCTTTCATAATTGCTAACACTCACACAATATTTATGGGTATGGAGTTTTAATCGGACAAAAGATAGGGGCTTATATTTTTGCCTCCCAACGTTTTACCTCCAGGGTAATGTAAACAATAATAATTCATGAAAACTCACATCCAATTAGCTATATATCAGGATCTTTCCAGCATACTGTGCTTGCCAAAGGATAAAATATTGTGCTTGCTAATGTCACAACATAGGAGACTCACTATCATGAAGATCATGGTGCTACTTTGAAGCACAAGTGTGGAAAAAGGATAGTAACACTGCCCCTTCTCTCTTTTCTCTCATTTTTTTATTTGGTGGGTTTCGTTGCCTCTTTTGTTTTTTTGTAAAGTCCAGAGACTCATCCCAACTTGTGAGGGAATCATAGCTTCCATCATCATTTCCTCACATGGGACAATGCTCTAATAATGATGATCATCACACTTTTATATACTTACAACTCAAGAATTACAACTTGATACTTAGAAAAAAATATGACTCTATATGAATGCCTTCGGCGGTGTACCGGGATGTGCAATGATTCAAGAGTGACATGGATGAAAAAAATTATGAAAGGAGGCTTTACCACAAATACGATGTCAACTACATGATCTTGCAAAGCAATATGACAACGATGGTATGTGTCATAATGAATGGAACGATGGAAGTTGCATGGCAATATATCTCGGAATGGCTATGGAAATGCCATAATAGGTAGGTATGGACACTGTTTTGAGGAAGGTAATAGGTGGGTGTATGGCACCGGCAAAAGTTGTGCGGTACTAGAGGGGCTAGCAATGGTGGAAAGGTGAGAGTGCGTATAATCCATGGACTCAACATTAGTCATAAAGAATTCACATACTTATTGCAAAAATCAATTAGTCATCGAAACAAAGTACTACGTGCATGCTCCTAGGGGGATAGACCATTAGGAAAAGACCATCGCTCGTGCCCGATCGCCACTCATAAGGAAGACAATCAACAAATAAATCATGCTCCGACTTCATCACATAACGGTTCACCATAGGTGCATGCTATAGGAATCGCAAACTTTAACAGAATTATTTCCCCAATCCACAATTGCTCACTAGCATGACTCTAATATCACCATCTTTATATCTCAAAACAATCATGAGGAATCAAACTTCTCATAGTATTCCATGCACTGGATATGAAAGTTTTTAATATATCCCTCTTGGATGCCTACCATATTAGGACTAAATTCATAACCAAAGCAAATCACCATGATGTTTAGACATATTGACAAAATAATATTAGTGAAGTATGAGAGTTCTATAATTTCTACAAAATAAAACCACCACCGTGCTCTAAAAAGATATAAGTGAAGCACTAGAGCAAAATTGCCTAGCTCAAAATATATAAGTGAAGCACATAGAGTATTCAAATAATTCGTGATTCATGCATGTCCCTCTTGAAAGGTTTGTACAACAAGGATGAACTCCATGCAAAACACATATCATGTGGTGAATAAAAATATAGCCTCAAGTAAAGTTACCGATAGACGAAGACGAAAGAGGTTATGCCATCCGGGGCATACCCAAGCTTAGGCTCTTAGTTGTCCTTGAATATTACCTTGGGATGCCTTGGGAATCCCCAAGATTAGGTTCTTGCCACTCGTTATTCCATAGTCCATCGAATCTTTACCCAAAACTTGAAAACTTCACAACACAAAACTCAACAGAAAATCTCATAAGCTCCGTTAGTATAAGAAAATAAATCACCACTTTTGCTACTGTTGTGAACTCATTATTTAATTATAATGGTGTAATATCTACTGTATTCCAACTTCTCCGTGGTTCATACCCCCCGATACAACCCATAGATTCATCAAAAATAAGAAAGCAACACATAGAAAACAGAATCTGTCAAAAACAGAACAGTCTGTAGCAATCTGTAACTCTCAAATACTTTTGTAACTCCATAAATTCTTAAATATTAGGACAACCTAGGATTTTTTTACCAATTTTGTGCAAAAAGAATCATATCAAAATCACTCTTCTATAAAAAATTAAAATTATTTTCCTGGGTGCAAAAGTTTCTGTTTTTCAGCAGGATCAAAACAACTATCACCGTAAGCTATCCCAAAGGTATTACTTGGCAAAAACACAAATTAAAACAAAAAAACACATCTAACCAGAGGCTAGATGAATTATTTATTGCAAAACAAGACCAAAAAAGCAAGAAAAATAAAATAAAATTGGTTGCCTCCCAACAAGCGCTATTGTTTAACGCCCTTAGCTAGGCATAAAAACACATAGATCTAAGAATTGTCATCTTCTCCCTTTTGGCAGTAAAGAGAGAATTTCTTGTCCTGAGCATTTATCTTTCTATTTTTAGAAAGCACGTGGCCATCAATAGTAGAAGAAATATTAAGCACACTTAGAAAAATTGCATCTAAACTAGCCTTCATCTCTTTGATTCATTTTAAAAGCATGTAAGAGTAGCTGATTCAACATTTTCACCTTTGGAATGCCAAAATATGGTTTTCATCTTTTCATAAGTATCAAAGGCATCTCCTCCAAGAAAAGCATTTTTAATATGGAATCCAAAACTTGTTTAAGAGAAAGAGGTAAACCATCACTACTACAGAATGCTGCTAACGCGACACTACGATTAGAGACATTTGACGAAACTGGGTGTGGTGCATTAATCGCAAACAGGGATGTAAAAACATCGTAAAAAAGATGCAAAACATTTGTGATGGCGGAGACATCATACACGGTTCAGATTATAGTTATGTGTGTGATGCGGGCCATACGGTTGATCCAGAATAACTGTTTGTGATGAGTCAGAACAACAGAAACGGGCAGCCACATCAATGTGTGTGCAATATACGGCATAAAGTTCACTCCAATGAACTGTGTGCTGTTAGGGAATACAACAGAAACGGTCAGCTAGAATAAGGTGTGTGTGATATATGGCATATGGTTCAGTCGGACGAACTGTTTTTGATTAGGGAAGAGAATAGAAACGGATCAACTTAACAAGATGTGTGTGATATGCGGCATACAGTTCACATAGATGAACTGTTTGTGATGAGCCAAAAGAACACAAACGATTCGTATAAACAAGATGTGTGTGATATACAGCAAACAACCCACTCGGATGAGCTATTTGCGATGAGAAATTATAACACAGACGATTACTATAGTTAGTTCATGCGCGATTCTGTTCATCCAAAAAACTTTGAAAAATGCAAACTAGTTGCTTGCGGTGGCTAGGAGTATCGCACACGATGCATCCGTGAGTGCTCGTGTGCGATGATTAGTAAGTTACGCATATGTTTCCTTATGATAACACGCGTGTGATAAATAACACGTGGCACCACATATGGTATTCGGGTTGTGTGTGTGCTCCACTTAGTCTTCCCGCGCTCCACATGTGTGAATTGTAAAATCCACGCCTCTACCCTCATTAGTTTCCTGCCACCAGCTAATGGCTTGCTGCATATATCCCAGGCGGCAACGCACCGTCGCGACACTCTGCGCAGATCTAGCCCTCAACCATCCACCATTAGTTATTCCAAGCATGCCAGGCAACGACCAAAGCTTCGACGTCACCCCTACCCGCGTTACATCTGAGGCGAGGAGAACGAGCCAGAGAAGGTCGGGGAGCAAAAGCTTCATCGGCCGGTGCAGGCACCATGGCCCATCGGCAGTGATATTGGCATGGTAGTCCTTGGGCACACAATCGACATATTGCAGAGGAGGTGTGATGAGGAGTTTGCCATCCACCATGCAAAAGATCCATAGCTTCTTGGTGGCATGATCGAGGACCCACCCGAAGAGCAGCCGTCACCAGTGCTCATCAAGAGCCTGATGCCCCATAAGGAATGGGCAGAGGACCTCCGCGATTCAGTCAAGGCACAGGAAGCCTGCGGCTTCACCATTGCCTGCGGCGGCCATGTCAACCTCGATCCCGATGATGTGGTGGGCAGGCTCGAGCACACCCTTGGCGGAGTTGACGTCCTCGACGAAGTAGAACATCACCAATGTGGTATCTTCAGGATGCAGGTGATGGACGGAATTTGCTACCAGGATCGAGACATGGAAATGGAGCGGTTCCACGGAGATATCATACGCACGATTGCACGTTGTCAAGCTCTTATGGAAGAGGCCCAGCAGCCCCAAGAGCCTCCCAGAACCAGCAGCTCCGTAGGAGGAGGCGGGTCGGGACACTTTGAGTGAACGGCTGCAAGGGTGCTATATTAATCATGGAGTCCGAGAAGACCGTCATCAGAAGGTCGCCAGCTCAGCCTTTTAGCCTATTTTTATTATACTAGCAAAAGGGCCCATGCGTTGCAACGGAGGAACTTTTTTCATAATCTTCACTGGCGATGACCACATTTTGTTCACATCTCATCACATGATTTTGAAAATTTGTTCACAAATGCAAGAAACAGTTTCTTTTTTCAAGTTTATTCACAAATTGAAGCAATGTTCACATTTTCGAAAAAAATATCGTGGTTGTCAAAAAAATAGAAAGAATTGTACTAAATTTCAAGAAACATTTAAAAAAACATACTATAATATTCCGATCCACCCCGGTAGTTAATTCTTCAAAATCCACGCGGGTATATAGTCATAAAGACTCAGAAGCATTACTGTTTAATTACATAGCTTCGATCATTTGTGAACATTTTTACAAATTTGGAAGCACTTTTTTACTATTTACAAACATTTTTATAAATATGAAAAAAATATTGCGAACAGTCTTTAAGCATTTTCTTTTGAATGGGTGAAAATTTCTAGAATAGACGAACATTTTCTAGAAATTGGTGGATTTTTTTAAAATTCACGAAAGCGGTAGATATATAGATTTCTCAATCCCATTAATTCCCTAGTCGATTCCTTCCCATAAGGGCCTTGCAGCACATCAGCCCACAAATCCTGCCCGTGCACGATCCGTTCTTGCATGTACGTGAATATCTTTCCATTGCACAATCCTCTATCCATCATTCCTTTAATTCACCCTCCAAGACAGCCAATGATTCCTTTAATCAGCGATCCTGATTGTCCATTTTAGCGATCTTGTTGATACTCAAACTCAACTGCAAACTTATATAAACTGGAAAGAGACGGTCTAAAGAAGCGAGGTGGGACAATTTAACATGAAATATGGTTGTGTGGCTCCCTACGCATAAAAGAAGGCCCAATATTGTTGGGATTTTATGCTTTTTTGCGGTGATTTTATGCTGAGTAGGCCCAGCGGTGCAACACTACATCAATACATACTGTTTTTTTTATCACGGCATACTATTTTAGTGGTAGGATTTTTTTTGTACATTGATGCTATATGTATATACGTGGCGCTTGTGGAGCTCACCCAGCAGCCAGAGCGCAGGCCCAATCCCGTTTGAAATCATAGAGATATAATACAACCTAGTTGTAGCCACAATAATTAGTTGTCTTAGTTGGTTGTTGCATTAACTTACCTATGAAGTAAGAGGTCTTTGGTTCGAATCCTTACCTGGCCTTTATTTTTTAACACATTTGTGGGATGTCAATCAGGGACATAGACGGGCCGCAGAGAGCAGGCTGAGGCCCAACCTGTTGTGGTGCGGGAGCAGGCTTAAGTGCGCGCTGCGAACGTGGCCCATGTGGTTTTTCTAAACGTTTTTGGTATAATTTTTAGGACAGACCATAAAAATAGTACCACCTTGGATAGAAAATAAATCTCAAAAATATAATATAGGTGAACGGATGAAAAAATTAGCGAAACGCACCTTGCTTTATTAGTAGGTATAGAATTGTATGCATATGTAGGTCGTGAGTGTTCTGGGCCTTGCCGCATGTGGCATTTTATGTTATCCTGAATATGTAAGACAATTATTAACCGTTGCCATTGTAAATTTGCCTCAACGGCGAGCAGAGCGCGCGCAGAGACGCTAGAGCGGAGCGCGCCACGGCCGCCTCAATGGCAAGCAGAACACGCAGACGGACGCGAGCAGAGCGCGCCATGGCCGCCTCAACGAGGAGCAGAGCACGCCACGGCCGCCTCAACGGCGAGCAACCACGTGGTCAACCTTCTGGCACCCCGTGGGAGGCGCGACAGTGCATCAATAGGACATGATGGTAATATCTTGACTGTGTGTGGTGGGCAGACACGTACACGTACATCCGAGAACGCAATAAGCCGGAACAACAGACCGGGCTTTATAGGCCCAGAACCATCAATAAATTTTGACCTTGTTTCTTGTCACATTGCATATTACAACTCAATAAGTAATTGCAAATCTGATCACACCTATCAAACTAATATGTGTTCACACTTAGCACTGGGCTATAAAACCTACCCACTCGAAAATTACTTCACAGTTCGTCTCCTCATCACCCACAAAACTGGTCTTTCCTGTCAAGTCGTTCCGCCATGACCGGTAGGAGGAGTTTCGGGTGGACATATAACCAGGAAGCAAAGACCAAGGCCGCGGAAGCACTAGAGATATCCCACCGCGAAGTTGCAGCCGTAGCAGAGATGTCCCGGGGCGCCGTGGAGCCCTCGAACGAGCTCTCACGGGCACGTGAGGGCTCTCACAAGCGCACTCGCCGCATCGGCCATCGCAATGAGCTAGCATTCCTGAAGTCCTTGGCCGGCAATGACGACATTCTCGCTGGCCTCATTAACCAGCAGGGCTGGTCGACGGCCTGATGAAGTTGCTCGAGATCAGCGATGCCTGATACATCTCCAACCTATATATAATTATTGGTTGTTCCATTATATTATATTATCTATCTTGGATGTTTTATATGCATTTATATGCTATTTTATATGATTTTTGGGACTAACCTATTAACCTAGAGCCTAGTGCGAGTTTTTGTTTTTCCTTGTTTTTGAGTTTTACAAAAAAGGAATACCAAACAGAGTCCAATTGACGTGCCAATTTTTGATGATTTTTTATGGACCAAAAGAAGCCCCCGAAGTAAAAGAGTTGGGCCAAAAGAGTCCCGAGCCATCCATGAGGGTGGAGGGCGCGCCCTACCCCCCTATGCTCGCCCCCCTATCTCGTGGATGACTCGGAGAACCCCTCTGACGTGAGGCCGACGCCAAAAATTCCTATAAATACAGAAACCCCCGAAAAGAAACCTAGATTGGGAGTTCCACCACCGCAAGCCTCTATAGCCACCAAAAACCAATCAGGACCCTATTTCGGTACCCTGCCGGAGGCGGGATCCATCACCGGTGGCCATCTTCATCATCCCGGTGCTCTCCATGACGAGGAGGGAGTAGTTCACCATTGGGGCTGAGGGTATGTACCAGTAGCTATGTGTTTGATCTCTCTCTCTCTCATGTCACGATCTTGATATACCGCAAGCTTTGCTATTATAGTTGGATCTTATGATGTTTCTCCCCCTCTATCTCCTTGTGATGAATTTAGTTTTCCCTTTGAAGTCATCCTATCAGATTGAGTCTTTAAGGATTTGAGAACACTTGATGTATGTCTTGCATGTGCTTATCTGTGGTGACAATGGGATATTCACGTGATCCACTTGATGTATGTTTTGTTGATCAACTTGCGAGTTCTGTGACCTTGTGAACTTATGCATAGGGCTTGGCACACATTTTCGCCTTGACTCTTTGGTAGAAACTTTGGGGCACTCTTTGAAGTTCTTTGTGTTGGTTGAATAGATGAATCTGAGATTATGTGATGCATATCGTATAATCATACCCGCGGATACTTGAGGTGACATTGGAGTATCTAGGCGACATTAGGGTTTTGGTTGATTTGTGTCCTAAGGTGTTATTTTAGTACGAACTCTAGGGCTGTTTGTGACACTTATAGGAATAGCCCAATTGATCGATCAGAAAGAATAACTTTGAGGTGGTTTCGTACCCTACAATAATCTCTTCATTTGTTCTCCGCTATTAGTGACTTTGGAGTGACTCTTGGAGTGACTCTTTGTTGCATGTTGAGGGATTGTTATATGATCCAATTATGTTATCCTTGTTGAGAGAACTTGCACTAGTGAAAGTATGAACCCTAGGCCTTGTTTCGAAGCATTGCAATACCGTTTTCGCTCACTTTTATCATTCGTTACCTTGCTGTTTTTATATTTTCAGATTACAAAAACCTATATCTACCATCCATGTTGCACTTGTATCACCATCTCTTCGCCGAACTAGTGCACCTATACAATTTACCATCGTATTGGGTGTGTTGGGGACACAAGAGACTCTTTGCTATTTGGTTGCAAGGTTGTTTGAGAGAGACCATCTTCATCCTACGCCTCCCACGGATTGATAAACCTTAGGTCATCCACTTGAGGGAAATTTGCAACCGTACTACAAACCTCTGCACTTGGAGGCCCAACAAACGTCTACAAGAAGAAGGTTGTGTAGTAGACATCAATGCCTCGGTTGACAAGGCGACCGGCCTCATCGAGTAACTCATGGGTGACAATGTGAAGCTCCTCAAGGCGCTCGCCGAGAAGGAGGAGGAGGCCGCCAGCTGGAAGATGCTACATGAGCAGAGCAGTGCCTCGAGGATGATGCGGACAAAGGTCGTCGAGGAACTGATGGGTGACTTGAGGAAGCTCCGGATCGAGCGCGAGCAGGAGGTGGAGGATGATACGTCTCCAACGTATCTACTTTTCCAAACACTTTTGCCCTTGTTTTGGACTCTAACTTGCATGATTTGAATGGAACTAACCCAGACTGACGTTGTTTTCAGCAGAACTGCCATGGTGTTATTTTTGTGCAGAAATAAGAGTTCTCGGAATGACCTAAAAATCCACGGAGACACGCTTTGGAATTAATGAAAAATATTGGCGAAAGAATCAACATCAGGGGGCCCACACCCTGTCCACGAGGGTGTAGGGCGCCCCCCCGGGGCGCGCCCCTGCCTCGTGGGCCCTCTGGGACTCCACCAACCTCAACCCCAACTCCATATATTCACTTTCGGGGAGAAAATCAGAGAGAAGGATTCATCACGTTTTACGATATGGAGCCGCCGCCAAGCCCTAATCTTCCTCGAAAGGGCTGATCTGGAGTCCGTTCGGGGCTCCGGAGAGGGGAATCCTTCACCATCGTCATCATCAACCGTCCTCCATCACCAATTTCATGATGCTCACCGCCGTGCGTGAGTAATCCCATCGTAGGCTTGCTGGACGATGATGGGTGGATGAGATTTACCATGTAATCGAGTTAGTTTTGTTAGGGTTTGATCCCTAGTATCCATTATGTTCTAAGATTGATGTTGTTATGACTATGCTATTCTTAATGCTTGTCACTAGGGCCTGAGTGCCATGATTTCAGATCTGAACCTATTATGTTTTCATGAATATATGTGATTTCTTGATCCTATCTTGCAAGTCAATAGTCACCAACTATGTGTTATGATCCGGCAACCCCAAAGTGACAATAATCGGGACCACTCCCGGTGATGACCGTAGTTTGAGGAGTTCATGTATTCACTAACTGTTAATGCTTCGGTCCGGTACTCTATTAAAAGGAGGCCTTAATATCCCTTAGTTTCCAATAGGACCCCGCTGTCATGGGAGGGTAGGACAAAAGATGTCATGCAGATTCTTTTCCACAAGCACGTATGACTATATTCAGAATACGTGCCTACATTACAATGATGAACTGGAGCTAGTTCTATGTCACCCTATGTTATAACTGTTGCATGAGGAATCGCATCCGACATAATTATCCAACATTGATCCATTGCCTACAAACTTTTCACATATTGTTGTTTCCTTAGTTACTTTTCCCTTGCCACTATTACGATTGCTACAAAAACTACTACTGTTACTTTTGTCACCGTTACCGTTACTTCCATACTACTTTGCTACTAAATATTTTGCTACAGATATTAAGTCTTTCAGGTGTGGTTGAATTGAAAAATTAGTTGCTAATACTTGAGAATATTCTTTGGCTCCCCTTGTGTCGAATCAATAAAATTGGGTTGAATACTCTACACTTGAAAACTGTTGTGATCCCCTATACTTGTGGGTTATCATGACTATTTTCTAGCGCCATTGCCGGGGAGCATAGCTCTATTCTTTGAGTCACTTGGGATTTATATATTTTGATCACTATGAGGAACTTGAAAGATGAAAGAACCAAGATTTTTCCCTCAACTACGAGGGGAGGTAAGGAACTGTCATCTAGCTCTGCACTTGATTCACCTTCTATTATGAGTAAATGTGCGACAACTATACCTGTTATTGACTCTGATATGCCACTTGTTATTGATGATGCCACTTTGGCTATGCATGATGCTTATGATGAAACTACTTCTATGCTTGATAATACTGTGCCATTAGGTGAATTTCTTGATGAACAATTTGCTAGGGTTAGAGAGAATGAAATTATTGAAACAGATAATATTGATGAAAGTGATGATGAAGATTCTCCCCCTCGATATGAATTGCCTGATGTGCCTAAGGGTTATGTTATGGATGAAGAAACTGCTAGAGACCTTTTTTCTTGCAAAGATAGATATGATATTAAGAAACTGTTAGCTAATATGAAAGAAAAGTCTTTGAATGCTAGAATGAAATAAGACCCTGCTTTTGCTACTTCACCTATCTGTATTTCTGATAAGGATTGTGATTTCTCTATTGATCCTAAGTTAATTACTTTGGTTGAATCTTGTCCTTTTTATGGCCATCAATCTGAAACTGTTGTGGCACATCTTACTAAATTGAATGATATAGCCACCCTGTTCACTCATGACGAAAAAATTTGTTACTACTATATTCTTAAGCTATTTTCGTTCTCATTAACGGGTGATGCTAAAACATGGTTTAATTCTCTTGCTCCTGGTTGTGTGCGTAGTCCCCAGGATATGATTTATTACTTCTCTGCTAAATATTTCCCCGCTCATAAGAAACAAGTTGCCTTAAGGGAAATATATAATTTTGTGCAAATTGAAGAAGAGAGTCTCCCAAAAGCTTGGGGGAGGCTTCTCCGATTAGTTAATGCTTTGCCTGATCATCCTTTCAAGAAAAATGACATACTTGATATCTTTTATAATGGACTAACCGATGCTTCCAGAGACCACCTGTATAGTTGTGTTGGTTGTGTTTTCAGGGAAAGAACTGTTGAGCAAGCTGAATTGCTATTGAATAATATATTGAGTAATGATAATGATTGGACACTTCCTGAACCAACTGCTAAGCCAACTCCAAAGAAAAGGGGTATTCTATTTCTCAGTCCTGAAGATATGCAAGAGGCAAAGAAATCTATGAAAGAAAAGGGTATTAAAGCTGAAGATGTTAAGAATTTACCACCTATTGAAGAAATACATGGTCTTAATAACCCGACACAGGTAGTAAAGGTAAATTCTCTCTATAGATTTGATGAAGGTGATATTCCTCGTAATAAGTCTGCTAGCCAATGCTTGGATGAGTTTGATAATTCTATTGTTAAACAAGAAAACTTCAATGCTTATGTTGGTAGACAATTAAAATGTAATGCTTATATGGTTGAACACTTGAGTGATTATATGTCTAGAGTTAAAGGTGACCTTAAACTTATTAGTAAACATGCTTCTATGGTTGCCACTCTGGTAGAACAAGTGCTTAAAGCAGAAGATGATTTGCTCAATGAATTAAATAATAAGAAAAATGATAATGTTGTTAGAGTTATGACTAGATGGGGTAGAATGACTCAGGAGCCTTTGTATCCTGAGGGCCACCCTAAGAGAGTTAAGCAAGATTCTCAGAGAACTAATCTTGATGCACCTAGTCCTTCTAAGAAGAAGAAAAAGAAAAATGATAGGACCTTGCATGCTTCTGGTGAACCTGTTGTTGACACACCTGAGAATCCCAATGATATTTCTATTTCTGATGCTGAAACACAATCTGGTAATGAATATGAACCTAGTGATAATGATGATGTTCATGTTGATGCTCAACCTAGCAATAACAATGATGTAGAGATTGAACCTATACTGATGATCTTGATAACCCACAATCAAAGAATCAACGTTATGATAAGACAAACTTCGTTGCTAGGAAGCACGGTAAAGAAAGAGAACCATGGGTTCAGAAACCCATACCTTTTCCTCCTAAACCATCCAAGAAAAAGGATGATGAGGATTTTGAGCGCTTTGCTGAAATGATTAGAACTATCTTTTTGTGTATGCGTTTGACTGATATGCTTAAAATGAATCCTTATGCTAAGTATAGGAAAGATATTGTTACAAGTAAAAGAAAGATACCAGAAGCTGAAATTTGCACCATGCTTGCCAATTATACTTTTAAAGGTGGAATACCAAAGAAGCTAGGAGATCCAGGAGTACCAACTATACCATGCTCCATTAAAAGAAACTATGTTAAAACTGCTTTATGTGATCTTAGAGCCAGTGTTAGTGTTATGCATCTCTCTTTATAGCATAGACTTGATTTGAATAAGTTGATACCGAATATCTTTGCAAATGGCCGATAAATCAACTGCTATACCTATCAATATTTGTGAGGATGTGCCTGTTGTGGTTGCAAACGTTACTATTTTAACGGATTTTGTTATTCTTGATATTCCTGAGGACGATAGTATGTCGATTATCCTTGGTAGACCCTTTTTGAATACTGGAGGGGCTGTTATTGATTGCAGCAAAGGCAATGTCACTTTTCATGTTAATGGTAATGAGTATATGCTACACTTTCTGAGGAAACAACCTCAAGTCCACAGTATCAATTCTATTGGAAAAATTTCAACGATTACTATTGGAGGTTTTGAATTCCTTCTTCCTACTATCAAGAAGAAATATGATATTCTTATTGTTGGGGACATGCATATCCCCGTTGAGGTAACCTAGTGTTATTCGAAAATTCTCCGGTTTCATGTTATTTAGAAAGAGTTTGTTACCAAGACTTGATCAACCTTGTTAGTGGATTTCCTTTTGATGAGCACGAGATAGATGAAGTTAGAAAGCACAACTCTCTATACCCTCCTTTTCCTTTCTGTTATTTAGATTAAATAAAGAAAAGAAATAGTATTTTCTGTCTGTTTTCTAAATTATCCTTGCAATAAAAATACCCTGCAAATAAAAGTTCTCCAAATGTCCTGAAACTGAAGTATGATTTTTTGTAGAATATTTAAGAATATCTGGCACTGAGAACACACCAGGGGCCCCACCATTTGGCCACAAGGGCACATGGCGCGCCCATCCCCTGGGGCATGCCCCCTGCCTCGTGGGCCCCACATGGACCCCCTCCACTAATTCCAACACCCACTCACTTCGTCTTCCTCCAGAAAAATCCTCCCATAGCTCAAACCCGTGCTCTATCTCATCTTGCTGCCATTTCCGATCTCTTTGCTCAAAGCTCCATTCACAAAACTGTTTTGGGGGATTGTTCTTCGGTATGTGACTCCTCCAAAGGTCCAATTAGTTTTTGTTCTAGTGCTTTATTTATTGCAAATTTTTGCTACCAAGGTGACCTTGTTCTTGAGCTTGCATGTCAAATTTATATGGTCAAAAGTAGTTTTAATGCATGATATAGCCTCTAGGCACCTATGGGAGTAGTTGATATCAATCTTGTTGAGTTTGGTTCACTTTTATTTTGAGTCACTAAAAAATTTCAGAAATTTTTCAGAGAAAGAAAATGATGAAGAGATTGTTGAGGAGCTCTTCAAGCCGAAGCTCGAAGGATAAGCAGAATGAGGAGAATAAAAAGCCCAAATACAATCTTCCTCGCGTTGAGGTGGTTCGGCCGTGCGAATGGCCTTGTGATGCGTTCTTGAGAGCCGCCAGAATTTATGACGACTTTTATTACATGGCTGACAATGCAGGCCTCACCGGCTTCTTCGACGACCAACGCGAACAGTATCTCATACTCACTAATGTTTTCGTGCAAAAATTTTATTTCCATGCTAAGAAATCACCACCTTCAGTGGAGTTTCACTTATATGATGAGGTTAAGGAGATGTCACACCATGATTTTTGTCGGGTCTGCAAGATAACCTTTGTGGGCAGCATCGAGGAACCACATCATAGTGATGTGGGTGGATTTATTGATAGAATTGCTGTAGGGGAAACGAGGAAAGTTTCTGGTGCAAGAATTACTAGTATACGTTTTCCTGTTCTATGTTACTTTGCGATATTTGCTAGTAGATGCTTAATTGGTCGCGGGAACAGTGGAAATCTTAGTGCTCCTGATCTTGTCATTTTGTGCCATGCTTTGTTTCGTGATACAACTTTCATCTTATGCACTATTGTTGCTAAACGATTAAGCCTGAACCATACAAAGGGCCCCATCTTCGGAGGCATCTTTGCTTCATGACTTGCTAAACACTTTGAGATACCTATTAGGCATTATAAGAAAGGGGAAAAGTTGTTGCCCCCTATTTTTCTAGATTATAAGAGTATGGTAGCACATGAATTTATTGTTAAAAATAAGAGGAAGATGCTTAACTATAATTTGATATTTGATAAAACTCACTGTGAGACTATTACCTTATCCGCACCCTCTTTGTTTAACATACTTTTAGGCATGTACCTCATCTTACCCAAGGCCATTTATGCATACTGGAGGCTGACACAAGTCCCAGAGCCTGAGCCTGAGCCACCACTTGACCCTTATATACGGTATGTTTATCAGTGGGATCCGGAGGAGATCGCCAACCAGTGGCACCCTGAGGACCCTCCTCAGTACATCAGAGAGAGTAGCTTCGATCCGTGGGCATAGACCAACTTAGGCCAAAAGCCTAAGATTGGGGGACTACGTATTTCTCACAGACATTACAGTCATGTTCATACTCTCATTCTAGTTTTTGGTGTTCATACTTGTTCATTCTACTATCCATGCTAGTTTATTTTCTTTTCTAAGCCTTCTTCTTGTGTGTTTGAGAAACCTTAAGAAAACCAAAAAAATAATTAGTTGTAGCTTTTAGCTAGTTTACTTTCCATGCATGTAGTAGTAGTAATTAAAAGAAAACCCAAAAAATATTTCTCGTTCTTCTTTTGCTTGTTGGGATCCTTCCCATGTAAATAGTTTTATTTCTTTTCTTATTCTTTGGGGGTCGAGAGGAGAAGACCATGGTGAAAATGTTGAGTGGCTCTCATATGCATTATTGTTGATTTAATTAAGAGCCCATATTACCTTGTCTTCTCTCTTGTATTAAATGCTTGTAGATTCCAGCTTAGTCCAATGCATGTGCAGTATTATTATTATCCACACCGTTCGGTCGTGCGAGTGAAAGGCAATAATGACGATATATGATGGACTGGATGAGATGAGAGAAGCTGGTATGAACTCGACCTATCTTGTTTTTGTAAATATGATTAGTTCATCATTCCTGATTCAGCCTATTATGAATGAAACATGTTTGCAATGACAATTAGAGATTATAGTTGCTCATGCCATGCTTAATTAACTAGGAGTTTATAATGCTTTACCTTGCGTGCCAACATGTTATAAAAATGGTTGTGATGTGGTATGATAGGGCGGTATCCTCCTTTGAACGATTCGAGTGGCTTGACTTGGCACATGTTCACGCATGTAGTTGAAACAAAATCAACATAGCCTCCACGATATTTATGTTCACGGTGATTTATGTCCTACTCATGCTTGAACTCATTGTTGATTAATCTTAATGCATGTTCATGACTATTGTCGCTCTCTAGTTGGTTGCTTCCCAGCCACTTTCTAGACTTCACTTGTACTCAGCAGGAATACTGCTTATGCATCCACTTCCATAAACCCCAAAGTTATTCCATATGAGTCCACCATACCTTCCTATATGTGGTATTTACCTGTCGTTCCAAGTAAATTAGTATGTGCCAAACTCTAAACCTTCAAATGAAATTCCGTTTTGTATGCTCGAATAGCTCATGTATCAACTAGGGCTGTCTATATCTTCCATGCTAGGTGAGTTATTCTCACGATGAGTGGACTCCGCTCATCATTCACGAGAAAATGGCTGGTAATCGGGATGCCTAGTCCCATGCTCAAATCAAATCAAAATAATTGCAAACAAAACTCCCCCAGGATCGTTGTTAGTTGGACGGCACCCATTGTTTCGGACAAGCCATGGGTTGATGTTTGTTGGTGGTAGGGAGTATAAACTTTACCATTCTGTTTGGGAACCGCCTATAATGTGTGTACCATGGAAGATATCGAGATCTCTTGGTTGTTATGTTGACAATGAAAGTATGCCACTCAAAATATTATTTATCTCTGTTTCAAAACTCGAGCTCTAGCACCTCTACAAATCCCTACTTCCCTTTGCGAAGGGCCTATCTATTTAGTTTTATGTTGAGTCATCATCCTCTTATTAAAAAGAACTAGTTGGTGAGCACTAATGTCATTCACATGCATTGCTATTAATTTACATTGAGTATGACTGTGACCGGATCTCTTTTACCATGAATTACAATGTCTAGTCAGCCCTTGATCTTTAGGGGTGCTCTGCATTTATGTTTTGCGGCCTCAGAAAGGGCTAGCGAGATACCATCTTGTTATATCATGTTATGATTTTTTTGAGAAAGTGTTGTCATCCGAGATTTATTATTATTGCTCGCTAGTTGATTATGCCATTGATATGAGTAAACATGAGGCCTAAACACTACAAAAAATACACTTCTGTGATGATACGTGTTTGTCACAATAGGTCACGTTTTCTATCATGCATGTACATCCATGACAAATTTATGATAGAATGAAGATAGTCATACATGTGTTGTCGTAGAAGTGTTCCATGACATTACCAAAATTATCATCATAGAAGTGTCCACTTCCATGACGATAAATCACGCGTCACAGAAGTGCTTTCGTCAAGGGTGACCGACACGTGGCATCCACCGTAATGGAACACCGTTAAGCTATCGGGTCCGGTTTTGGATCCGATAACCCGTTAACAGCCCTGACCAATGGGGATTTTCCATGTGTAAAATTATGATTGGCTGATGGAAACACGTGTCAGCTCCGCGTTGGCACAGGTGCACTCATCCAATGGGTGAGATGCGCCTATGATACGTTGACACGTGGACCAGCCCAAAAGTGGCCCATAAAGTTTAAATGGGCCGGCCCAACTAAAGGCTCACATGATTTTGCGGTCCATAATGGGCCAGCCTAGCATAAGGCCCACGAGATTTTGCGTATCATTATGGGCCGGCCCAACTAAAGGCCCGTGAGATTTTGCGGGCCATAATGGGCCGGCCTAGCTAAAGGCCCGCGAGATTTTGCGGACCATAATGGGCCGGCCCAGCTAAAGGCCAAACATTCTCAGTTAAGGCCCGTACGGCTAGTGTGAAATCGGCCCGTCAACGGCCTGTCCTAAACTTGTCATCATCGCAGCCCATGGTCACTACTGGCCCGTTAAAAGTCCGTTAAGTGTATGGGCCGAATTACGGGTTGGTGTATTTCCGGCCTGTTAAAGGTCCTGCTTCATTTGGGACCATTTATAGGCCATTGGAACTTTCGGCCCATAAACGACCATGAAGGATTTGGGTCCTATTCGGCCATGTCTGACATTCGGCCTGCTAGAGGTCCACTATAGATTTGGGCCACTTCGGCCTGTTGTGATTTTCGGCATGTTAACGTCGAACGAAATCCATGGGCCATATGTGGCCCAATGTCACATCGGGACCATTAACGACCCATATAAAAATGACGATAATCTAGCCCGACCGAACTTCCGGCCTGTTAAAGGCCCGTGTATTAGGTCGGCGCATTTACAGCCTGTCCGAATTTCGTCCTATGAAAGATCTGCATCATAAATGGGCCCAATCTCACTTTCGGTCTTTTAAAGGCCCATGTATTTTATGGGCTCGAGATATTTACACCTGTAAACGGCTTATTGTTACTGAGGTCCCAAATTATGTTTAGGCCTGTTAAAGGCCCACTATGGGCACAGGCCTACCAGAAAAATATGAAATCTTATGCTGATTTAGGCCCAGATATTTTTAGTTGGCTACATGCAAATTTTGGCCCATAATAGTTTTTAGCCTAATTGGAATGGGCCCGACGAATGTTGGCATGTTGGGCTCCTATGAAGCTTTCGGCCGAATACATTACTATGGTAAACCTACACTATACAAAAATAGCGTCATAATTATTGCAGCCTTTGGCAGCATCATAAATGTTGTATCACAACAAAAGGTCTGTTGGCATAAAGTTTATAGTCCTTGCAGATAAAAGCACCATCAGATGTATAGAAGCACAGATCATTGGACCTGAGTGCTAATGTTTCAGGCTGTAGAATCTGATGGAGCAGCATGATCTACACCTTTTTTTCGCCATTGCTCTTGAATAACAAAGCGAATGTCTAATAGTCTGGTTTCAAAACCATTCATATCTTCACGACATTTGTCAACCACTATTCTTGTTTCCAAAACGACGTCCATTAGGGATTGGACTTGTGTCTGGAGCATAGATATATCACTCTGTCTAGCAGGAATATTTTGTTCAGTAGGCGATTTGGACGAGGTTACCTTGACAACCAACGTAGAATTACGCAGGAAGGTGCTTTTTGCACTATTAGTGGAGATATACTGACACACTGCAACAAGACGTGACATTGTTCCTGTGGTAGCCTCGTCACCTTCAGGCGGTTGTGGCTGTTCAATCATTTTTCCATAGCTTCCTGAAAGTTTGAACTTGTAGATTAGTGTACCAGATAAGTTACTAATGAGACAAAAACAAACAAAGTAGGTTACACGTTTATACATAACTTATTTTGGTGAACTACTGTAATACATTAGCATGTATTGTAGTGCCAACTACATAATAAAATCAGTTTTGGAACATATTTCCATGTAGCATGCCTGCTGTATTGTCTATTTCCTCACATTCGTCAAACATCTAAGGATAAAGAGACATGGTTTAAAGTAGGATGAACATAGTATGACATCATTCGTATCATGGGCGAACAGATATAAAACAAACAGGCTATTTTATCATTGTGTGCGCACGTGAACATAACAACTAGAATACAGATCAAGACCAAAAGAATATCCTTCATCTCTTTGAAACCATGTAAGGTGAAATCAAGGTAGTCAGAGTCAGGATTCGAAGTCGAATCGATTTTCCTCAGACAGAATCGAGTCGTAAGATCGAGTCGTGAAATCGAGGATTCTACTAGATTTACTCAAATAGGATATTTTGTATGCACACAAGAAATTTATATGGGTTTTATTGAGTTTTGACACCAAATATGGAGGAAAGAACGTACACATAAATGCTAGTTGTATTCCACTTTTTTTATGGCTAACCTACCATCTAGCTCACATGTGTGGAACATATATGAGAGGGAAATATGTATAACATTTAAGCCTTCAATGCAGGAAATTTACTTAGGTTCTTTTTAGAGTGTGTGAAGAGTCGACCAATTGTCTATCTAACTTGCAGTGCTAAATCTTTAAAGGTCATGCTCTCCTTCTCCGATCAGTCTTGAAGGATCCTCCTTTTCACACAAATTCCATCTGTCGACAAGCCTGATCCTCAATTTCGATCTAGGGTTTCTGAGAGCTAGATCAAAGGTGTTAGCGCCTGAGCGTTTGGGCTTGGGAGGGGAATAAAGGTCCATGAGGTATATGAAAATGGGTTTGGATGATGGCATACTATTCTGCTACAACTAAACAAACAACTTAGATAAATTAGTAGAATCGGACATAGTCCATAGCATAGTCGGGATTATACAATTTTTTGTACAGGATTCTATGATTTGGATCGCGACTCAAGATGGATTCTACCTGGTCCGGATTCATAGTGGGATTTGGATCGACATGCTTCCGTAGAATCATGAAGTCATAGGATTCTAGCAGTCGAGTCGGGATTCTGACTACCTTGGGTGAAATGATACTTTAAGACAACTGTGTACAAAAGTGAACAGAGTAACTGATATTGGCTGCAAACCAAGTAGTTAAATGAACACATCACAGTACCAATCAATTCAAAGGTAAGAGGAGTAAGGACTTACAACAACGGCTTGAACTGGTGTGCTCATGCCCTTCATCTTGCTGGTGTGGCATTCCTTGAAGATTTGCACCGCATTCGGTTCAGGTTCTTTTTGGTCCGCACAGGCTTTCCTCTATATTTGGAACAAGTCAATATAGATACGATAATATGGCACAGAAAAAAGAAGGAAGTAGCAGCTATTTACAAGAGCCTCACAGTGTGCAATATAGCTACGAGATCCTGTTGTGTGTTGGAATTTCACTTTAGAACGGTTGTTCTTGTTCTTCAAACAGTTAGCCTAGAAGAAGATACACTTGTAAGGCACATACATAAATACAAGTTCAATATGTAGTCTGATCAAATACATATAGCCTACCTGATACTTTGGATCAGACCAGTGTTTAACGAGGGCTGTCCGATCTTCATCTTTAATATATTCCACTGGAGATGTTTGGGCGATTTCATTGTTAGCCTTGCCTTCAAAGTGAGATTTTCTAAGGTGGTACCGATACTGTCGCAGAGCAGGCTGAAAAACATGAGTGCATGCTTGCCGGGGGACTGATCCACGAACACCTATGGGACCGGCGGGCCGAGTCCCTTTCGATTCGGTGAGGGCGGAGGCCGTGCAAAGAGCGGATCGAGGCGAGGCACGCGAGCAGTTTACCCAGGTTCGGGCCGCACGGATGCGTAAAACCCTACTCCTGCTTTGTGGTTTGTATTGATTTCTTGCTCGGGAGCGCGGAGTGCTACAATATACTCCAGTAGCTAACGAGACCGAGCATGAATCTCCTCTGAACTGGCTGACCAGCTAACCCCCCTCTACGTTGTGCATGGGCCTCCTTTTATATGCTCAAGGGGTCACCGACAGGTGGCAACGTAGACAAGGGTAAAAAATGGAAAGGTGCTGCGGTAGGTACAGCTACCTGCTACAGTGTATCATACCTAACCCTGACGGCAGGGGACAAGGGCATTAAATGCCCGTCTGTGTCGCCGAAACAGTGCAAAAGGGACCGCCAGGGACGCCACCGCTTGCCACGATGGCAATCTTGTCAGCGCCGCTTGCCACCGCGCACCCCTGGCTGCACAGCCTTCCGCCACGTACGCCTGGAAGGGTCCCAGAGCGACACGTTGGTGGATGTGCTGGAGCGCGGGCGCGGAGTGGTGGCTTGCCGCGGCAAGCGCCTTGCCGCAGTTGTTGTCTTGTCGCGCCCGGGAGCTTGTCGCTCACCGGGCCTTGCCGGAGCGCGTGGCGCGTCGCGGCAAGCTCCTTGAGGTGCCTTGGTTGGCCTTCCCGGCAAGCTCCTCTTGCCGGGGTCTTGTCTCCTTGGCTCGGATACTTTGTTCTTGAATGGCTCCAAAGGAACTACGGAGGACCTTGGCGGTCACCCAGCAAGCCTTGCCACGGGGCGCTGCGACTACCCGTGCACAAGTTTGGGATACTAGCGTACCCCTACTCCAGTACACTGACACCAAGGATGTCGGGGGACTGATCCACGAACACCTATGGGACCGGCGGGCCGAGTCCCTTTCGATTCGGTGAGGGCGGAGGCCGTGCAAAGAGCGGATCGAGGCGAGGCACGCGAGCAGTTTACCCAGGTTCGGGCCGCACGGATGCGTAAAACCCTACTCCTGCTTTGTGGTTTGTATTGATTTCTTGCTCGGGAGCGCGGAGTGCTATAGTATACTCCAGCAGCTAACGAGACCGAGCGTGAATCTCCTCTGAACTGGCTGACCAGCTAACCCCCCTCTACGTTGCGCATGGGCCTCCTTTTATATGCTCAAGGGGTCACCGACAGGTGGCAACGTAGACAAGGGTAAAAATGGAAAGGTGCTGCGGTAGGTACAGCTACCTGCTACAGTGTATCATACCTAACCCTGACGGCAGGGGACAAGGGCATTAAATGCCCATCTGTGTCGCCTAAATAGTGCAAAAGGGACCGCCAGGGACGCCACCGCTTGCCACGATCGCAATCTTGTCAGCGCCGCTTGCCACCGTGCACCCCTGGCTGCATAGCCTTCCGCCACGTACGCCTGGAAGGGTCCCAGAGCGACACGTTGGTGGATGTGCTGGAGCGCGGGCGCGGAGTGGTGGCTTGCCGCGGCAAGCGCCTTGCCGCGGTCGTTGTCTTGTCGCGCCCGGGAGCTTGTCGCTCACCGGGCCTTGCCGGGGCGCGTGGCGCGTCGCGGCAAGCTCCTTGAGGTGCCTTGGTTGGCCTTCCCAGCAAGCTCCTCTTGCCGGGGTCTTGTCTCCTTGGCTCGGATACTTTGTTCTTGAATGGCTCCAAAGGAACTACGGAGGACCTTGGCGGTCACCCGGCAAGCCTTGCCGCGGGGCGCTGCGACTGCCCGTGCACAAGTTCGGGATACTAGGGTACCCCTACTCCAGTACACTGACAGGAGCCCCCGGGCCTGGGGCATACACGGTGCCGAGCGCTGTTGGGCCAGGCCCAAAACAGGGCACGGGCACGCGCGGCCTAGGTTATGCCGTATCTCTCTCCGTATCCACCGCGCCCTCCCCGAACGGCATGCGTTGAATGCGGCGTCGTGGGAGAGATCGTGGGTGGTTTCTTTATTAGGAAATGTGAAACGTCCGCCCCCTCCCTCTTTATAAGCAGAGGAAACAGGGGCAGCTCGCCCATTTGCCAGTTGCTGCTTCCAATCTCAGAAATCTCCACCGCTCCCTCGCCTTCCCAAAGCTGAGAAAGAGAGAGCAGCGCTCCGCCCCCCATCGCCACCAGCACCACCAACGCCATCGACCTCCTCCACCACTTCCGCCATGGCTCCAAAAGCCGACAAGGGGAAGGGCGTGAAGTCGACCGAGGCGCAGCGGCTTGCGGCACTGCGGAAGGAGCGGGCCGTCTTCCCCCCAAGCTTGCCGCGAAGGAGCTGAGGGAGAAATTCTACCTCTTCTGGTCGACGGAGACGCGCGCGCATCCGCGTACGAAGGTACTCCCCGCCGCCACTTGGAAGAAGGCCCCAAGTGGATACCCTTTCTTCGCCTTGTTCTTCTACTACGGGCTCTGCCCGCCCTTCTCTGAATTCTGCTGCGACATCATGAATACCTACGGATTCCACCTCCTTGACTTCACCCCCAATGCCGTTCTGACGATGGCAGATTTCGCACATCTCTACGAAAACTTTGTCGGAGTCCATCCCAACGTAGCCCTCTTCCGCCACTTCTGCATACCCCGAGTAGAGAGAGGAGAGCCTCTATCTGGTGGAATCGCCTGGATCTCAAGGGCCGGCAAGAAGGAAACATATCTGGAGGGAGAATTCCGCGGCAAGTGGGAGGAATGGAGAGCAGACTGGTGCTGGATTGACGAGGAGAACCCGCAGCCATTCACCACCCGGTGCAAAACCCCAGTAGCATGCGGCAGCAATTGGAGTGACGTGGCCCCGGAAGACGACAGGCTGAAGATTGCTGTCACCCGGATCCTATGCCTCAGGCTTGCCGGGCTTACTGTAGGCGCTGTTGGCGCAGACTTTCTTCGCCGCCGCATCGCCCCCCTGCAGGAACGGGGGAGGCCCACTTGGGAGTTCAAGAATGCGGCAGATATCATGAGGCTGCGGCCGGGCCTCAACTACAACTTCACTGTCCTGGAGCTCAACGTGATGCTGCAGGAGCTGTTCAAGTATGACCCCCAACATCCTGAGGTTTTCAGGTTGCCGGGGGGCGTCGTTCCGCCGTGCAACAATTCCTCGCTCGATCGCATCCGTGCAATGATGCCGGAGTGCGACTCGCATGGAATTGTGCCAACTTGGCAGGAGCCCGCAGACGACGTCGTGCAGCAGTTCTTCGATGACTTGGTGGAAGTGCCGATCCGCTCCGACGAGAAGGATGGCCTCACCTGCAACACCACCGATGCGGAGATGGCACTCATTGTCACCAGGCTGGAAGAGGCGGTGGCAGCCGCAGCCGCGGGCGACTTTGGATTCATCGTGGAGGAGGCAGATGCAGCAGAGGTGGCAAGCCGTGCCGAGCGAGGGGAGCCCGCCGGCAAGAAGGAGCTTGCCGGGCGTGACGCCGAGCCGAGCGAGCCCGCCAAGGATACGAGCGGCTTGCTGGACATTAACTCTTCTTCCTCCTCATCTTCGGGCAGCTCGCCGCAAGCAGAGCCTCCATCCCCACCAAGAAGGCGTCTCCGCAAGGCCGGTGACGTGGCGAAGCGGCAAGCGGGTCAACAGTCGCCACGCTGCATGACACGCTCCACCGCGGCAAACACCGTTGCCGCGGGAGCGCCTCATGCTACGACGGCAACTGGAGCGGAGTCTAGCCGGACCACCGCTACAGTTCCTGCCGTTGCTCACGCCGCGCCGGCAGCCGGAGCGGGGTCGTCCCAGACCACCGCCACTGCTCCCGCCAAGCGGCCAAGGGAAGCTTCTCCTCCGCCTCCTCGAGCCGGGCGCGCGCCGGACTTCGACTTCTCCGCGTTCAGCTCCGACGAGGAAGAAGAAGAAGAGTAAGCTTCTCTTGCTGTACTTGCATTTCTTCAATCCTTGCTGTTTGTCTTGTTTCTCACTTGCTTTTCTCTGAACTTGTTCCTCTTTAGGACTCTGGCCCAGAGAGCAGCAAAGAGGGCCAAGGTCCCGGTGATCGTCATCGAGGACGAACCCACCGCGACGGCGGGGGGCGCGCCCGAGACAACCTTGCCGGACCCGGCAACCCTTCTCCAAAGCAGCCCCCAGTGTAAGTATATGATTTGCTCTCCGCTTGTGAGGTGCGCATGGATACTCTGTCTTTGCTGACATTTGATTGCTGATTTGTGTAGGAGCAGAGCAGCCCCACCAGGAGCCAAGGGAGAATCCTCCGACAAGGGAGAGCTCTCCGGCAAGGGAGGGCTTTCCGGTAAGGGAGAAGTCTCCGGCAAGGGAGGGTTCTCCGGCAAGGGACAGCACAAGCGGCCCCCCGACGGCGGAGACCACGACTGCAGAACCCGGCACAGGTAATCCCTTCGCTTCAAGGCTTCCCTTGGGTTCTTGTTCTTGGGTTTTTGTTGGATTTTGCTTGACTCTTCTCCCCTTTCCGGCCGTCAGACCCATCTGCTATGGAGCAGATGGAGACCGAGGTTGCTGCCGAAGGAGCAGCTGGCGCTGACGATCCCGCCGGCGCCGAGGCCGCCAAGGCTGCCGCCGCAGCAACTGGCGAGGGGTCTAGCGATCATACTGACGGCCCTGAGGCCGCAGGAGCGCCAGGCGCTACGCCGACCGCCGACCCGTCCGCCGATGCCGCAGCGCCAAATTCTGAGGAGCCCCAGCCAGGCGTCTATTTGAAGGCCGGCGATGACGTCTTCATCAACCTCCCCTGGGCGGCAAGCTCCAGGGCGCCGGTCGAGGGAGAGATCTTCGACGGGGAAGTACTCGCCTCCGCTGGGTTGACGGTGGTTGACGCGCCAAGCAGCAGCAGCAACGAGCCTGAGGAGGAGCGGCTGCTGCGGAAGCTGGTGTCGCTCTACCGTGCGCGGCAAGCCAAGCTGGAGTCCCGCGAGGCTCTTGTCGCGAAGGCGGGAGCAGACATCGAGAAGCGCGCGGAGGAGCTCCGGGGCTTCCATCAGGAAGCTCGTCGGTCCTTGGCAGAGGAGCGGGAGCAACTCGACGAAGCGCAGAAGGCCTTCCTCCTCGAGAAAGCTGAAGTCGAAGAGCAACAGCGGCTTGCTGCTGTGAAGCTATCCGCGGAGGAGGGCGAGCTGGCGCAGCGGAAGGTCAATCTTGACGCCCACGAGGAGGAGCTTGCCGCGCGCGAGGAAAGACTTGGCGGAGCCCTCAGGCAAGCAGAGGACGCTGCCGCCGCCGCCGACGCCACCAAGAAGGAGCTGGAGACGAAGGTGGCGCAGCTGGAGGCCGATCTCGCCGAGAAGGGCAAAGAGCTCAGCGCTGCCAAGGACTCCAATGCGAATCTTGAGTTGAAGCTGACCGCTTTGACCAAGACTCTGGACGGCGCCAAGAAGCAGGAGGCGGCCTTGAGGGAGGAGATCAAGGCCGACAAGGCGCTGCTAGAAAGTGTTGCCACCACCCAAAATGCCTTCAGGGAAACTGTGGAGCACTGGACGGAGAGTCTTGTGAATGCCGCCACAGACATCGACAAGGAGCTGGCGCAGCTGGGGATGGAGGATCTCGGGTATCCCTCCGACGAGAACCTCCAACCCAGCGCCAAGCTCGTCTTGTTCTTCAAGGGCGTGGCGACGGCCCTCCAGCGACTCCGGGAGAGGATCCCAAAGCAGCTGGCCGACGAGTCGCGCAAGATCTGCGCGGGAGCCCTTCAGAAGGTGTTGATGAAGGTGGCCTTCCGCAACCCGGGCCTCCGCCTCACCAATGTCCTCAGGACCTTGCCGCCGGATGCCGATCTGGAGGAGCTCAAGGCCCTTGTCGCACCCATTGTGGACAAGGTGAGCGGGATCAAGAGGATTGAGGGCGATCGCGCAGACTAGGCCGCCCGTTTCCTCCTTTTTCTTGTCGCTGTCGATCAAGTTATGAAAACAATCTGTTAGAGCTGCGACAAGCTATTTTGTAATATAACTCTATTTTGGGTAGCCATTGCAATGTTATTCCCTTTACTTGACTCCTTGCTTTGTATGCTTTTACCCTACGGTTTTAGGGAACTTGCCGGCGCAGGCACCTTAGCCTCGAGCGCTGAGTGCGGGACGTCAGCAGCCTGCTGGCGGTGCCGCTGCCAACAAGAAATCTTGTCGCAACTAGTCGCAACTCACTTAAGTTGTTGAGCGGACTCGAAACAAAGTAAGGGCGCGACAACTAGTCGCAGCTCACTTAAGTTGTTGAGCGGACTCGAAACAAAGTAAGGGCACCACTAGCTACGAGCTGGTTCCTCCGCCACAGGTTTTCCATACAAAGCACGGTCGCTCAAGGAAGATAACTTAATTTTTTTTTTAAAAATCTGACTGCTCAAACTTTGGCAACTTATCTTTTCTGTTGTTTGCTTCCCGGCAAGGCGAAACTTTCTTGAACGATGCCTGGTCCATACCATTATCTTCTCCTTTCCCCCCGGCAAACTTGTGGGCAAGGGAACCTTCCTTTCCTTGAGAAAAAAGAAAGAAGAGAAAATAAAGATACGGAGCCTTACGGCTCGTTATCGCTTACCGTGGAGTAGGTGCTGCACAAAGTGCAGATCATATATGCCAAAAATAAAAAGCATGAAATCGACAAAATGTGCGGAGCACATGAGGTTTACTTATGCACGGGGTCTGCGCCCGGCTTTGTACAAAGGATTACATGCAACAGCGGCAAGACTTGTACAAAAGGTGGTTGGCGGAACAGGTTCCGACAACCGCGCCTTACGGGTAAAACTTACGAAGATGCTCAATGTTCCAGGAGCTGCTCACCGGAATGCCATCTTCGGTCCCAAGGCGGACAGCGCCAGGCCTAGTGACTCGTTTCACCCGGTAAGGGCCTTCCCACTTCGGCGTCAACTTGTTGGAATTCTTGGCGGACTGAACACGCCGAAGAACAAGGTCGCCTTCCTCGAGACTTCTGGCATTAACTTTGCGGCTATGGTAGCGGCGCAAAGCTTGCTGGTAGCGAGCAGCTCGCACAGCAGCCTGAAGACGATCTTCCTCAAGGAGCAGCGCGTCATCTTGTCGCAGCTGCTCTTGCTCAAGCTCATCATAAGCGAGCACTCGAGGTGACCCGTATACGAGTTCCGTGGGGATAACTGCCTCTGCTCCATAGACTAGAGCGAAAGGTGTCTGGCCAGTGGCTCGATTTGGCGTCGTCCTGATCGACCAAAGAACCACCGGCAGCTCCTCGATCCAGTTTCTTCCGCACTTGTGCAGCCTGTCGAAAGTTCTGGTCTTGAGCCCGCGCAGCACTTCAGCATTTGCCCTCTCCGCTTGACCGTTGCTTCTCGGGTGAGCAACAGAAGCGAAGCAGACCTTGGCGCCAAGATCTTGGACGTACTGCATGAAGGTGCGGCTCGTAAATTGCGTACCGTTGTCGGTGATTATCCTGTTAGGGATCCCGAAGCGGCAAACAATCGACCTGAAGAACTTGACTGCTGACTGTGCTGTCACCTTCCTCACTGGTTCCACTTCCGGCCACTTTGTGAACTTGTCGATTGCAACGTACAAGTACTCAAAGCCCCCGACTGCTCGGGGGAAGGGGCCGAGGATGTCGAGCCCCCAGACCGAAAATGGCCAGGATAAAGGGATCGTCTGGAGAGCTTGAGCTGGTTGGTGTATCTGCTTGGAATGGAACTGGCACGCTTCACACTTGGTTACTTGTGCAGTCGCATCCTGGAGGGCTGTCGGCCAAAAGAAACCTTGCCGGAATGCTTTGCCGACAAGTGCTCTTGCGCCAATGTGGTGTCCACATATGCCTCCATGTATCTCTGCCAACAGCTTTTGTCCGTCTTCCCGGTGAATACACTTCAATTTCACACCGTTGAGTCTTCTTCTGTACAGTGTCTTGTCGACAAACTGGTACATACTTGACTGCCGGGCTACTCTTTCCGCTTCTTCTTGCTCTTCGGGAAGTTCTCCTGTCTGAAGGAAATGGACAATCTATTGTGCCCATGCTGGAGCTTGTGGCTCGACAACAAGGACTAAAGGCAAATCTGCTGCTGCGGGAACATCCGCTTCTACAGCGAGAACCTGTGGCCCTGCCGGAGCCTGACGTTCCCCGGCAAGCTTGCCGGAGCAAAACTTGTCGGGAGCTTCTGCTTCAACGGAACAAACCCTGGGGTTTGCCGGAGCAGATTGCTCCTCAGCGCAAGGCAAATCTGTTGCTGCGGGAACGTCCGCTTCTACGGCAAGAATCTGCGGTTCTGCCGGAGCTTGACGTTCCGCGGCAAGTTTGTCGGAGCAAAACTTGTCGGGAGCTTCTGCTTCAACGGAACAAACCCTAGGCTTGCCGGAGCAGACTGCTCCTCAGCGCTCTTGGCGTTGATCTTGGGGACCTTCTTGGCGGCGGCTTCGGGGAGCTCTGCCGGCAAATAGTCACCAGAAATCAACTTCCTCTTCTTGCTCTGCCCAGTTGATGGCGTTACAGACGGTTGAGTCAGCTTGAGCACAAAGATCCCTAGTTCCACAGGTAACTTAAGTGCGGCGCACTTTGATAGTCCATCGGCAATGTCGTTCTGGGCTCTTGGAACATGCTCCATCTGTAGGCCGTCAAAGTGCTCTTCTAGCTTTCTCACTTCATCGATGTAGGCTTCCATCAACGGACTCTGATAATTCTTGTTTACTTGGCTGACGACAAGCTGTGAGTCACCCCTGACAATGAGCTTCTTGATCCCAAGGTCTGCCGCGATCCTGAGACCGGCAAGCAAGCCTTCATACTCTGCAGTATTGTTTGTTGCTTGCTCCTTGGGAAAGTGCATCTGGACTACGTACTTGAGGTGCTCTCCGGTGGGTGCGACAAGCAGCACGCCAGCGCCGGCGCCTTGCAGCGAAAAGGCACCATCGAAGTACATCAGCCACTCTTTGCCTGCTTCCTTGACGGGGATGCTCGTTTCTGGAATTTCTTCATCTGGTGTTGGCGTCCATTCTGCTATGAATTCTGCCAGTGCTCTGCTTTGGATAGTTGAAGTACTTTCAAACTTGAGGCCAAAGCTTGACAGTTCCAGTGCCCACTCAACAATCATGCCTGTCACTTCTGGATTCTGTAGTATCCTCTTCAGTGGAAAGCGAGTGACAACTGTGATCTCATGTGCTTGGAAGTAATGGCGCAGCTTTCTCGAGGCCATGAGAAGGCCGAAAAGCAATTTCTGCACGCCAGAGTACCTTGACCTAGCCCCCTGCAGAAGGGAGCTGACAAAGTAAACTGGGCGCTGCACCATTTTCTTCTGTATTTCCTCGTGCATCTGCGCAGATTCATCTTTGTCGGGACCAGAGCTTGTCGGGGAAGCCCCCTGCTTGTCGTTGGATGTGCTTGCCGTGGTTGCGGGCTCGTCATCTGCCTCCCTCTCTGCTACTAACGCAGCACTAACCACTTGATTGGTTGCCGCTATATACAGCAGCAACTTCTCTTGTGGCCTAGGTGCGACAAGTATTGGAGGGGAGGACAGGTATCTCTTCAAGTCTTGCAGCGCAGCCTCCGCTTCCGGAGTCCATTTCATTGGACCTGCCTTTTTCAATAATTTGAAAAATGGCAGGGCGCGCTCAGCAGACCTAGAGATAAACCTGCTGAGAGCAGCCACGCAACCGGCAAGTCTTTGTACATCCTTGACGCGCTTTGGTGCTTCAATCTGCTCAATGGCCTTGATCTTGTCGGGATTGGCTTCAATTCCCCGCTGAGACACGAAGAACCCGAGAAGCTTGCCGGAGGGAACTCCAAACACACACTTCTCTGGGTTGAGCTTGAGGCTGATCTTGCGCAGATTTGCAAAGGTCTCGTCTAAATCTTGAATCAGGGTTGCTCTGTCCTTGCTCTTGACTACTATGTCATCCATGTAGCTTCCACATTTCTGTGTATTTGTGGCTCAAGAGCGACATGAACTACTCTTGCAAATGTTGAACCAGCATTTTTTAATCCGAAAGGCATCCGTACGAAACAGTACGTGCCACATGGAGTAATAAATGCGGTCTTCTCCTCATCCTCTTCTGCCATGAAGATCTGATGGTATCCTGAGTATGCGTCAAGAAATGAAAGCAAATCACATCCGGCTGTGGAGTCAACAATCTGGTCAATGCGCGGCAAAGGAAATGGGTCTTTGGGACAAGCTTTGTTAACATCGGTAAAATCGATACAAAGTCTCCATTTCCCGTTTGCCTTGCGCACGACTACAGGATTGGCCAACCACGTAGGATGGAGCACTCCTCTGACAAGGCCTGCTGCTTCCAACTTCTTGATCTCTTCTGTAATGAATTCTTGGTGCTCCACTGCTTGCTCCCTGATCTTTTGCTTGACGGGCCGCGCAAGAGGACAAACGGCAAGGTGGTGCTCAATTACTTTCCTGGGAACACCGGGGATGTCAGACGGTTGCCACGCAAACACATCGACATTCGCCCGCAGGAAAGCAATGAGCGCGCTTTCCTATTTAGGGTCGAGAGTGGCACTGATGGTGAAGGTACCACCAGTGCCGTCCTCCTTGGCGGACACCTTCTTGGTCTCTGGCGGAGCTGCCACTGTCTGCTTACACTTGCCGGTGGAGCTCGATGGTGCGTCCTCGACGGCAGCGCAGCACTCCGAAGAGGTGCGCTTGCCAGAGTGGGCATCAGAACTCTTGCCGGACTTGGTCTTCTTCCCCCCGGGAGCTTCAACGGCAAGTGACTTGCGGTCTGCTGCGGCTGCCGCTTCCCGGTAGATCTTGTCGGCGCAGATAAGAGCATCCTTCTTGTCGCCGGGGACAGAGATGACGCTTATCGGGCCTGGCATCTTCAGCATGTTGTATGCGTAGTGAGAGGCTGCCATGAACTTGGCGAGTGCTGGACGGCCAAGTATCCCATTGTAAGGCAATGGAATATCGGCAACGTCAAAAGTGACCCTCTCAGTCCTGAAGTTCAGCTCGCTGCCAAATGTTACTGGCAACGTGACCTTCCCCTTCGGCTTGCTCCTTCCCGGGTTAATTCCTTGGAATGTGCCGGTCTCTTCAAGCTCGCTGTCAGGGATCTGGAGTTTCTGGAGTACAGCGGAGGAGATCAGGTTCAAGCCGGCCCCGCCGTCAACTAGCATCTTAGTGACCTTGACGTTGCGGATAGTTGGTGAAACCAACATCAGCAAGCACCCGACCGTAGTTTTGCGATCAGGGTGGTCCTCAATATCAAAGATGATAGGCGTGCTGGACCATTTCAGAAGCTTGCGTGATTCGACGGGTGGTTCTGCTGCATTGACTTCCCGCACCCACTGCTTGAGTTGGCGGTGTGAAGTATGCAGAGAAGCACCGCCGTCAACGCACAAGACCTCTGTGGCTTTCTGGAACTCCTGCTCACTGGTCTCGACATCATCCATGTCTTCGTCGTCGTCGTCATCTTCATCCTTGTCGCGGCCGCGGGGAGGTCTGTCTCCTTGCCGCTGCTTGGCCTTGCCGCGGCGTCCTCCCCGGCCGGCGCGCTTCTTGCCGGATTCTCCAGTGCCACCTTGGGCCCTCTCCTTGTCGCGTCGCTCGTATTCAGCCTTTTGTTGCTGGACAAGCTGCTCGACCTTCTTGCAGGTCTGGAGGTCATGGCCCTTGGTGCGGTGGATCTTGCAGTACTGCTTGTCGGAGCCGTCCTGCTTGTCGGCGACCGCTACAGCCTGGCAGTTGGTGCATGCGGCAATCTCCTTGCTGGAGCTACCAACATTGGCTTTCTTGGCGCCACCTTCGTTGCCGGACTGCTCAACGACTAGCACATCTTTGCCTTTCTTCTTCCTATTCCGCCGCCGGTTTTTCTTTGCCGGGGCAGCATCCTCACTGTCAGATCCTCCTGCTCCTGTATTCTCTCCGGGGAGTCTCCTCCCTTCCTCAGCACGTGCACACTTGTCGGCCAGGGCATACAGCTCACTGACGTCTCTGATCTTGCACATCGCCATCTCCTCCCGCATCCTGCGGTTACGCACGTTCTGATGGAACGCGCTGATGACCGCGGCGGGGTGGACATCTAGGATGTTGTGCTGTACACGGCTGAATCTCTGAATGTACTTGCGCAGAGGCTCTCCTTCCTTCTGGGCGAGCAGATGAAGGTCACTCTCTTGGCCATGAGGTTTGTGGCCGCCTGTAAAGGCGCCGACAAACTGATGGCAAAGGTCTGCCCAGGAGGATATGGAGTTGTCCGGCAAGTGCATGAGCCAGGATCTGACGTTGGGCTTGAGCACCAGCCGGAAGTAGTTGGCAAGGATCTTGTCGTCCCGTCCCCCGGCAGCCTGCACCGCGATGGTGTAGATGCTAAGGAAGTCCGACGGATGCGACTTGCCATTGTACTTATCCGGTACGTCTGGCTTGAAATTCATCATGCTGGGCCACTGGACTTGCCGCAGCTCACGGCTAAACGCAGGGCAACCTACCGCATACGGCAAGTCGCCTGGTTCCCCTGGCGCATGCATGTCGACAGAGGGCCCAGCGCGCTGGTTTGATTGACTTCGCGCTTCTCTTTGGCGCTCGATGCGAGTACGAGCGTCTTCTTGTTGTCGTTCGTGAAGAACTTGGCGCTGATCGCGATGAGCTCGTGGATCTGATGACGGAGTCGCTGTCGAGGTGGATCCGGCGAGTCGGTGATCTTGGCCTTCGGGGCGGAGAGTGCACAATGGTTGCACCCCCATCGGTCTTGTCGCCACCGGCTTGTGCCTGGCTGACTTGCCGCGGCAGCGACGTGCCCGGCTGCCGCTGAGCGTCACCGTTGGCGAAGCCGATGAGACTCTGGATGGTGGCCCTCCAGTCGTCAATCTTGTCTGCCGTTGGAGGGTAGTCTAGGAGCAGTTGAGCTCGCGCCAAAGCTTCTGCTGCAGTGGCGGGCGGCGGTGGCGAACGGTGCGAGGGGCGGGATATGCTCGGACTTCTAACTATGTTGGAAGGAGCAGTATCCCGTCCAGGCGACGGTGCCTCGCTCGTGCCAGCATGTTGGCGTGCATGTTGGTCTTGAGCACTCCGAGATCCACCAGCTCGATCTTGGTCCAGCAAATGCATGGTACTGTGGGTACCATGACGCTGCCGGTCCCGCGCCTCCTGAGATGGGCGCGGTGCATGTACGGACGCCGAGGTCTTGGAGTGTGCCCGGTCGTTGTGGGAGTCGGCCATGCTGCCGATGGGCAGCGCAGCCTTGTCCTTGGACCTGGCAGCACCGTGAGTTCCCTCGTCGACGCCCGTTCTTCCGCCGGCACCTGCCCCATCAGCCGCTTGCTCCGGCGATGGTGGGTTCGGCGGGGACGGAGCAGCCGCCTCCGAAGCCTTCTTCTTCGGCGGCATGTCGATGAGGATGATGAAGATCTAGCTCGCGTGGTCGCCGGATCTGGTTCACACAACCTCGACGCCCCCTACCTGGCGCGCCAAAGATGTCGGGGGACTGATCCACGAACACCTATGGGACCGGCGGGCCGAGTCCCTTTCGGTTCGGTGAGGGCGGAGGCCGTGCAAAGAGCGGATCGAGGCGAGGCACACAAGCAGTTTACCCAGGTTCGGGCCGCACGGATGCGTAAAACCCTACTCCTGCTTTGTGGTTTGTATTGATTTCTTGCTCGGGAGCGCGGAGTGCTACAGTACACACCAGCAGCTAATGAGACCGAGCGGGAGTGTTCTCCGAACTAGCTAACTAGCTAGCCCGTTAACCAGCCAACCCCCCTCTACGTTGCGCATGGGCCTCCTTTTATATGCTCAAGGGGTCACCGACAGGTGGCAACGTAGACAAGGGTAAAAATGGAAAGGTGCTGCGGTAGGTACAATTACCTGCTACAGTGTATCATACCTAACCCTGACGGCAGGGGACAAGGGCAGTAAATGCCCGTCTGTGTCGCCAAAACAGTGCAAAAGGGACCGCCAGGGCCGCCACCACTTGCCACGATGGCAATCTTGTCAGCGCCGCTTGCCACCGCGCACCCCTGGCTGCACAGCCTCCGCCACGTACGCCTGGAAGGGTCCCAGAGCGACACGTTGGTGGATGTGCTGGAGCGCGGGCGCGGAGTGGTGGCTTGGCTCGGCAAGCGCCTTGCCGCGGTCGTTGTCTTGTCGCGCCCGGGAGCTTGTCGCTCACCGGGCCTTGCCGCGGTCGTTGTCTTGTCGCGCCCGGGAGCTTGTCGCTCACCGGGCCTTGCCGGGGCGCGTGGCGCATCGCGGCAAGCTCCTTGAGGTGCCTTGGTTGGCCTTCCCGGCAAGCTCCTCTTGCTGGGGTCTTGTCTCCTTGGCTCGGATACTTTGTTCTTGAATGGCTCCAAAGGAACTACGGAGTACCTTGGCGGTCACCCGGCAAGCCTTGCCGCGGGGCGCTGCGAGTGCCCGTGCACAAGTTCGGGATACTAGGGTACCCCTACTCCAGTACACCGACAATGCTTGTTTGGTTGCATCATCTTTCGGATCCAACTTGAACCCCATCTGTTGAAAAAAGAATGTGAGTCTTATTAGGAGGAAGCTAGAAAGTATGGGACAGAGCAAGACAATATTACTAATTGTGATGAATAACATTACTTACGGATAAATGGTCAAGGAAGGTGTTAAACTGGGTATTGTCTTTCTCATTCCTGTACTGGATCCACGTTGGGAGGATACGTGCATGACACCTAACGGCAACAGCTGCCTCTGATACTAACTTGGCTGACTCTGTAGCATCACGTGGCCTTTTTAAACCAGCCTCAAAATGGATCTCCATTCTTCCTCCTTTAGATTTTGTTAATCTGTCAAGTATTATCCGTGATGTCTGTTTCCGCTTGCGTCGTGGTGCTAGTTCAAAAACGAATATGGAAAGTGTTAGTGTACACCAAACTGTGAGAGTACATATAAAGGAGCATGCAACTACAACTTGACTTGGTCAGGTACCGTCTTGGTGTTGATGCTCATGAGGTTCATCTGATCTTGCCAAGTCCTGTTGTGTCAGCAGTGCTTTGGAAGTAGTGTTAGGTGTGAAGGCAGCTTGGGAACTGGCCAGTTCCGGAGCAAATGAACGAGTAACTCGTTGAGATGCTGGTACAGTTGAAGCGGATGCTGCAGCTGGTGGAGCAGGTGATATTGTGTTTGTAGATTTAACCGGTGGACTTGGGCCTTCTACTGCACTATAAGTACCAGCATAATCTGGATGGCAGATCCTTTTCTGTTTCACCCGACGAGTAACACCACTCCCTACTATATTATTTTCCTTGCTCTTGTTTGACTTTGCCGTGTCAAGCCGTACCCACAACACAAAAGAATAAAATCGCTCTTCAGAACTCATTGATCCATGATACATACAAGCAATACTTTGATGTAAGACAACCGTATGAGGATGGAATATGTAAGAAAAACAGGACGGCATGGCATATTCACTGCTACGATGTGTAAACTAAGCAGAAGGATTTTCAAGAAAATAGAAGTAATGCAAGCTAGACACCATATGAAAGATGCAACCAATATTACTCTGCCAAGTTGAAAGTGTCTTGTCATAAGTGGCAATTTGAAAAATTAGAAGCAATACAACGTAGAAATCAATGCAAGATGCAACCACTATCAAACTACCATGTTAAAAAAGTGTCAAATCATGAGTGACTGATGTGGGATATACAACAGTAGTACTTTGATGTAAGAACATGGTATGATAGATAGATGCACTGTATTCTAGACATAGAATGCCATGTCATATGCACATGTATAATGTCTGAACTCAACAGGTGCAATTTAATCAAAATAGAAGAAATACAGGCTAGACAACATATGCAACATGAAACCAATTATCACACTGTCAACTTAGAGCAAGCACCTGCGATGGTGGAGTACGGGAGATGAACTCATCATGTAGACTTGGGACTTCAACTTCATTAGCACTAGCAGTGGAAAATCTAGAGTCTCTGTTTGCATCGGTGCGGAGGACCACCAACATCCCCTAACTTACTCTTTTGCTTCCTATTTTCTTATATTGCCTTATGAAGTCAAAACCACAAGAAGATGAATAAAATTAGCTCTACATAACTGGTTGATGCATGATACAGACGAACACTAGTTTGATGCAAGGCAAGCGCAGGATAGGAGGATGGAATATATACAAAAAAGAAAGTGTTTCATATTTACACATAAGATAGGAGGATGGAATATGTATGAAAAAACAGTAAGCAGAAGGCATTTCAACAAAATTAGAAGAAATGAAAGCTAGGCACCATATGAACATGCAACCAATATCACTCTATTAGGTAAAAAGTGTCTCATCGTAAGTGCCATTTCAAGAAATTAGAAGCAGTACAAGCTAGAAGACAATGCAAGATGCAACCTACATCACAGTCCCAAGTTAAATGTGTCTTATGGGTAAGTGATCGTTGCAGGTATAAGTTGTAAGCTACGCAAATGCAATTCAACATAATCAGAAGCAATACAAACTAGACATCATACGGAAAACGCAACCACATATAACAGTTCCAAGTTAGAGCAAGCACCTGTGACGGTGGAGTAGGGGAGATGTGCTCATCATGTACATGTATGTTCTAGAAACAGGAACACATGTCATATTCACATGCATTATGTGTAAAGTAAGCAGATGCAATTCAACAAAGTTAGAAGCAATACAAGCTAGACATCATACGCATGATGCAACCACATATAATAGTGTCAAGTTAGAGCAAGCACATGTGATGGTGGAGTAGGGGAGATGTGCTCATCATGTACACGTATGTTCTAGAAACAGGAACACGTGTCGTATTCACAGGCATTATGTGTAAAGTAAGCAGATGCAATTCAAAAAAGTTAGAAGCAATACAAGCCAGACATCATACGCAACATGCAACCACATATAATAGTGCCAAGTTAGAGCAAACACCTATGATGGTGGAGTAGGGGAGATGTGCTCATCATCTACACAACTACGTTGACTGTCTAGCCTTGCGTTGTCTTGCGAATCTTGTTGGGAGGATGGTGGAGTAGAATCTGTAGAGAACCTCGGTTTCAGTTGCTCGGAAGGGCCACCATCATCCAATGCCTTGCCAATTTCCTTCAGCTTTATTGATTTTGCATTGTGAGGTCAAACCGACAAGAAAAATGAATATAATTCGCTCTTCAGAACTCATTCATGCATGATACTGACTAACACTACTATGATGAAAGGCAAAGTCATGATACGAGGATAGAATATGTACGAAAAAATGGACGGCTTGACATATTCACACCTATGATGTGGTAACTAAGCAGAAGGCACTTCAACAAATTAGAAGCACTACAAACTAGACACCATATGAAAGGTGCAATCAATATCACTCTGCCTAGTGAAAATTGTCTCGTCATAGGTGGCGTTCATCAAACTAGAAGCAATACATGCTAGAAATCATATTCAAGATGCAAACCAATATCACACTGTGAACTTAAAGGTGTTCCATCATAAGTGACTCATGCGGGATACACAAGAAGAGTAGTTTCATGTAAGAACATGGTGTGATAGACAGATATAGTATGTACCAAAAATAGGAAAGCGTGTCATATTCACACATATCATGTGTAAGCTAAGCAGATGCAGTTTACACTAATTAGGAGAAATACAAGCTAGACACCATATGCAACATGCAACTAGATATCACACTACCAAGTTAGAGCAAGCACCTTGGATGGTGGAGTAGGGGAGCGGAGACTTGGACCTTGTAATGCACTATCAGTACAAGGAGAATCGGTACAGATGCTTCGTTTATGTTGCTGCAGAGGACCACCATAATTGCCTTCCTTAATCTTTCTTGATTTTGCCTTGTCAAGTCAAACCCACAAGAAAAAATAATAAAATTTGCTATTCTTAACTCACTGATGCATGATACTGATGAACACTACTTTCATGTAAGGCAGCCGCATGTTAGGAGGATGGAATATGTATGAAAAACAAGATGGTGTGACATATTGACATGTATGATGTATAAAGTGTAAACTAAGAACAAGGTGCTTGAACTTGTTAGAATAAATGCAAGCTAGAAACCATATGAAATATGAAACCAATATCACTCTGCCAAATTAAAAGGGTGCCCTAACAAATGTATTTGACCAAATTAGAAGCAATACGTGGCAACATGCTAGAAATAATATGCAATAGGCAATGAATAAAGGCGACTCATTGTAAGTGATTGATGCAGGATACAGAAGAGAGGTAGTTTCATGTAAGAACAAGGTTAACACATAGATGTAGTGTGTACCAAAAATAGGAAGGCATGTCATATTCACAGGTATAATGTGTAAACTAAGCAGATGCAATTTACCCTAATTAGAAGCATTAAAAGCTAGACGCCGTATGCAACATGCAACCACATATCACACTATGAAGTTAGAGCAAACACCTGTGATGGTGGTGTGGGGGAATTGTGGTCATCAACTAGAGAGCTACATTGACTATCTTCATTTAGCCTTGCTGTTTCTTGAGAATCATGTGGGAAGGATGACACTGCACTCTTTAAACGTGTATGGCGTCCCACAGTAACCCACCCGGGTG
Source organism: Triticum aestivum (assembly GCF_018294505.1). Taxonomy (NCBI): domain Eukaryota; kingdom Viridiplantae; phylum Streptophyta; class Magnoliopsida; order Poales; family Poaceae; genus Triticum; species Triticum aestivum. The sequence continues at coordinate 285,006,794 of NC_057800.1, read as the reverse complement.
ACTGTCTCATCATAAGTGATTGACGAGGGATACAAAAGAGCATTAGTTTCATGTACGAACATGGTTAATAGACATATGTAATACTCTCTCTGTTCGGAATTACTTGTCACAAAAATGGATGTATCTACAACTACAATACATGTAGATACATTCGTTTCTTGGACGAGTAATTCTGAATAGAGGGAGTATGTATCAAAAACAGGAAGGCATGTCATTATCAAATGTATAATGTGTAAAGTAAGCAGATGCAATTTAACCAAATTGGAAGCAATACAAGCTAGACACCATATGTAACATGCAACCACATTTGACAACACAAAGTTAAAGCAAGCACCTAGGATGGTTGTGTGTGGAAATTGAGATCATCAACTACACAGCTATGTTTACTATCTCCAACTACTGACACTGCATCCTTTAGAGCGCTGAAACACTTAGTGCTTATCTTTGAATTACACTAGAGTGACTTCTGTCTTTTCTTTTCAGCATTCATCAACACTGCGTCAGAGTATGAAATACCCATGCATAAAAAACAATAGTGTGAGTACGGGTGAAGTGTGTGCACAATTAGTACAGTGTGAAGGTAGCATATAGCAGGTCGGTGAGAAATAAGTGACGGGAGACATATGATAGCTCTGCAGCATGCATGGCACACTAAATTACAACATGATTCTATGAAAATAACATTCGACTAAAAACAAATAGGTCAGTCCATTTTTTCTGCACCGTCCGATGTACAAAGAACGGGCAGATCGCCTTCATCTACCTCCAGCCAGTCAGTGTTGACGATCTTCCTCGAAACGGCAGTGACCACCGGCCCAGTCCCCTGCCTGCGCCCTCCCCTCGACCTCACCACCATGCTTGGCACCGCCCCCGGCAATCCATTCAAGCCCCGCCGACCTCCAGATCAGGCGCAAGCAGATCCTGCGCCCCACACCCCTATGATAGACACTGATGTGCCGCTTCCCCGGCGAATAGTCGGACTAGGTGCTCCGCGCGCCTAAGCGGGTGCTGCTTCTTTTAATTGCGGTTCGACTGACCCTGAATTGAAATCTAGGCGGGCTACTGATCTCTAGCAAAGGTGAAATAGTAAAGGGAGGAAACCTTGTGCATTTAGTATCACGAAGAAGATGTAGTAATAAGCTCTCAACTAGTTTCTTTCATGGGATGAATACAGTGTGAGCAGAGACGTAAGGTTTGCACGAATAAGGGAAGAGGAGTACCTATTTTTGCTGGCAGTGCTGTGTCCTCCTTCTGTTTTTCCAACGATCTTCTTGTGGTTCGTTGGAAACGAGAAGTTGTGGAGGACGGTGCAGCCTTGGACAAACACATGGCCAAGTTGTTGAGTGTGGTGCGGTGGCCGTCTGTGGGCGGCGGGGAAGCAGATCCGAGGCAGCGAATGACGGCGTAGCAAGAACAACTCCGGTGCAGTGGACGGTTGCGACAGTGGAGCGGCAGCAGTGAGGCGCAGGATGGCGTGGTCGGAGTAGTTCTGGTACGGCGCACGTCGGCGTCGGCATCGTGGAGGCAGCTCTACATCGGCTTCAGCTGCTAAGTCCTTGAGGGTGTTGCTGTTGCGGTTGTGTTGGACGACGACGTCGAGGTCCCGGCTTCGGCGTGATGGAGGAGGGCGGCGGTGGATTGGGCGCTATGGGGTGGAGGACGAAGGAGGCTGGGGTTTCACGGTTGGTGGAGAGGGCGTTTTGGCGCCGACGAAGTATGAATGGGGAAACGGAGGGAGGCGGGGAACTAAAGGGGAACAATGTTTCGGTTTTGGATGCGCTCGTTTGAAATTTGGGGAAAGTTACAAACTTTGCCCCCATCTAAAATTTCTGACATATTGCGGTTTGGGGGTAGGATAGTACTCTCAGGTGTCCCAAATGTGGGCGGGATAGATTTTGGCCGAGCGCATGGGTGTTTAGGCGCCCATGGCGTATGAATGCTTCTCGGAGGCGGTTGAGAATGGCGTCTTGGTGAAGTTACAAACCTACCCCGGTGGACATCGGGCCGATAGGCTACACGAGCCAGAGTCGGGACAGTAATTTCCTACGACCAAACATTAGTCTCGCGGGTTTTCGGGTGACCAGAGGCCTATTTGGTGCTTCGTTCAATATTTGGGAGCAGAAGCATTAACGTTTTTGGTTCTCTTGAATTGAACATTCAGGATTTGTCAAACTTCACAAATCATTACTCTTGAAAATCCTAAAGCTACGATTATTTTGGAATGGAGGTGGTACATTTGAATATACATTGTACACGAGTATATATTAAAAAATATGCAACTTACCTCAGTTCATGCATGGTTCCAGATGGTTGAAAAAAAGTTAGACATGCCTATGAATATATATATATATATAGCATGTTCAAATGCACAACAAAGATTAATGCCCCCTTTTACATCTGATTTACAAATGCCATTATCTCGGGTTCAAATAGATGAATGCACTTCCTATGAATTCGAATCTTCGAAACCCCCTTTATGTTGAATTCAACATGTATTCTATTTCGTAGCTAGCAATTTGGAATGTATCCATGCAAGCGACAAATGTATAAAGTGCTTCATACTAAAAACATGGAGTGCACTAATTAATGTTTATATATGAATTGCAAAAGCATCCATTGCCTGTATTTCAATTCACTCTCACTCTATGGATCGATAATGTGAAATAAACACATGCACATGCTAGAACTCAATATAGTATGGGTGTCTGATAGACCGATTTTCGTCCATACACAATTTGCAAAATTCATGATCTCATCCAAAAATAATAATGCCATTTATATTTTAATTTAATGCATAGAACCGCCTCAGCCCGTTCTCACAAACGCGCTATATATCTCCCTATCTACCACACACACTTTATATGCATCGGCATTTCTCTTTCACACATGCTTACAATCTCTCTCGGGGTGTCGGGGAGTCTCACGCACATGCTCTCTCTGTATCTCTCTCTCTCTCTCTCTCTTTCTGACTACTATGTACCTCTCTTTTCACTAATCTCAGTTGGAAAACACTATTTCTCTCACATGCATATATACACACGCACAGTCTCTACTAGCCCTCTATACGCACATATATGTGCCTACGTGTCTGCCGCACGCACATTATCTTTAGGCCTCTCTTGCACACATTGCCCCCCCCCCCCCCCCACCCAAGACACACCTCTCTCTTAGTAGTTGGCAGATATGATTCCATCATATCATTCGGTGGGATATCCCTGACTGTTAGGCTGGATGGTAATACGAGGCAAAGTTTTACCCTAGTTCGGACCCTTACAGTTGAGGAAAAAGCCTACTCCTGGTATTGTATATTAGTGATAGGGGTGTGTACAAAGTACACGTGAATACCAGACATTATGCGTGTGTGTATACTATTGATGAACTAGCCCCCAAGCTTCTATAACATACTCGGGGCCTACGGTTACAAATCATATGTAGTCGGCTTATCACCAGTGGGGATAGAGTCCTCCGCGACTCTGGTAGCTAGCTTCGTGTTGTACGCCGAGTCCTCCACATGGGTCTTCGTATAACGCGTCTCGATCCAACCTATGTCGCGCTGGATGGAACCAACCCATGAGTCCTCATGTTGACCCACCACAACTAGAAATGATGTGCCCACCACACCACACATGCAATCGACCACTAAGAAAACAAGCATATACAATAGTACAATGTTATACATGAAAGTTAATTTTATGGTGCATCCAAAAATATTTGTTCTCCATTGTGAATGTTTACATATTGTCCTAAAATGTTAGTCACGAGAAAGAGAAACAAAGGGAATATCTCTCGTTGTCTCCACCGGACATCCCCTCTTTCTACACCACTTTCATGTACGCACACAAACTATCTCTCGGCCCTCTAAAAGTATGCATGCCCACGACACATTCACGCATGACGGTCACTGTATTTCAAGCTAAAAGACTATACGATCACTGGAGTTCAGAATATGCTCATTACGGTCACGTATACATTCTCGTAGTGATCATACGGTATCTAGCTCACGATACATCTCCGTATTTTCTTCATGACACTGACGGACTTTGCATTTGATGCATGCTCCGTATTTTGTTGACGACACTTACGGTCATTGTATTTGAAGCGAAAGCACGATATGGTCACTGGACTTCAGAATAAGCTCATCACGGTCATCACATACATTTTGTCGTGCTAACCAACATGTGGTTAGATGGTTAGGAGGACAGTGGTTTCTCGAGCCCACCAGGGTTAAAGTCTCGGTGCTCGCATTTATCCTCGGTTAATTTCAGTTTTTTCCGGCGATGTGCGTACAGTGGGAGGAGACGTTCCACTCGACTACGAGGCACCTATGGTGACTTCGTAAAATCTCAAGATCATATGCTGGCCCACTCTCTCGAAGGTGCTCATAGGGGTAGGGTCTGCGTGTGTGCACTTATAGCGGTGAGTGCTTGCGCGTATATACGAGCCCTTGCATCTGTACCGTGTTAAAAAATACATGTCATGATTATACGGTCACTGGCTCACCCATACAACTCCGTATTTTGTTGATGACACAATCAATCGACCAGTCAAACGTTCCACATGGTGCAACTAGTGTTGCACCATCAGGGCGCATAACCGTGGGGCCCACCTGTCATCCCGTATATGAAAGAAAGAAATGGTAGTTTGAGTATGTACTGTGTTAATAAAATACATTTTAGGGTGATTATACGGTCACTTGCTCACCATACAGCTCCGTAATTTGTTGATGACACGATCAATTGACCAGTCAAACGGTCCACATTCAGCAGCGCACATTACCATAGGGCCCACCCGTCAGCGCGTATATGAAGGACAGAAATGGTAATAAATTAGTGGTCGGTGGGTACTCGAAGTCGTGAGACCTCTAGTTGGCAGTCGCCGGCGGTGGGGGCGTTGATTGGGCGGTGGGGTGGGGATCGCCAGAGAAAAAGGTCGGCGCGGTGTGGGGGCCTAGAGGGATGGCCGGTGCGGCGGCGGACCGGCAGTGAGGAGTGGTTTCGAGGCGGGCGGGCCAGTGTGGTGGCGCGGGCCGACCGCGGGTGGGGGGGGGGGGTTCGGCCGGTGGTGGCTGGCGGCTCAGGGGGATGGAGTTTGATGATAAACTACAAGCCCTTGATTTCGTATACAACGGCTAGAAAATCTAATGACCAGAGATGAAAAAGTCATTCGATTGACGTGTAGCCTCACCCCACACGTAAACATGCACGCACGCAAGACACACACGCATGCAGGCGTGCAACACTGACACGTACACATAACGAACACATGCACGCATGCAGGTGTGCAACACTGACACGTACACATGCACTCACGAACACACACATGTACGCACAGATGCATGCAACACTAAAATGTACCCTTGCACGCACGCAACACTCGCACGCCTACATGCACACATCACACGACGCAAGACACACGCTCAATCTATACGTGCATGCACCCTTTGTTAAGGACATGGATTGTTACGGGTATTAATCAATCTTATGTGTGATAAGCAGAACATTGATGTTTGTAGCGGTCTTAATGAATCACAACATATCGGGCGGGCTATCAACATAGTAGGCTTTTCTACATGAAAAGGATGACGTCACACTCGATGAACAATCATTGGTTTATGAAATGTCTGCTTCTGACCGCCCTGGCCCACCAAAGGTTCCTCTAATGTGCGCTGCCTGCGTTGGGTCACTGACATGCAGGCCATGTACCCACAGAGCCCACACATCAGTGGAAGAATGACGCGCTGTCCTACGTCAGAGTCGACGGCGCCACTCGCTACACGCCCGGCTGAACACACCTCCTTGCCGCATTCAAACGCTTCCATGAAACCCGCCCGTGTGGAAGCCGAGAAACCAACTCTGGACACACGTCCGTTCATGACCAGGCCGACATGAAACGCAACACCGGCCGAGCTCCTCCCGTCCGTCGTAATCTCCTATTTAAACGAGGCTAAACGCCGGCCAAGAATCGCATACCTCCGCCACTCCCCTATCTGCTCCTTCACCATTTTGTCCACTCTTACAATGGCTTACGAAGAGTAGGTATTCCGCATCCAAGCCGGCTAGGTGGCCCGCCGAGCCCGCCGGATACGAGCTATGTAGCTCACTGATCCACCTCCCTCCCCTCACCCGACGGAGCCAGTTGCCGCCCAAGCCGGCGTGCGGTTCAGCAACTCGCCGCTCCAGGCCAGCTCGACGAGGAGCGGTGCACGGGCGTCGTTGCTGCCGTCCATGCCGCCGCCTCGTACCGCGTCTCCCGTTTCTGTGCCCGAGACTCCCATGCCGGCGGCCGCACCATGCAAGCAGCGATGGAAGCCGGGTGCACGGAGAGCGACGAGTCAGTGGCGAGCGCCTCCGCGTCCGCGGCCATCATCGAGGAGAAGTAGAACACGGGAGGCCGCCGCCGCTTGGGTCCCATGAAGGCCACCACCGAGGCGATGCTGGTGTACACAGCAGGTGTCTTGCCGGATCCTTTTCTTGCGAGGACCTTCGTTGAAGCTGCATATACCTCCGGGGCTCCCGGTAGTCCGGTGATCGTGCTGCCGGACACGAGGAACACAAATCGATCGACGTGCGACCATTTAGGCCAGGTATTATATACATGTGCTGTCTAGAACTAGCACCGCGAACTTCATTTGAATGTAATGAAATTCGTCATGTTTGTATGAAAATCCGGTATCTTATATGATATTCGTCGTTGTTTATTTGAAATATCACTGTGTTTGCGTGAATTTCGTCCGATTGGTTGACTTGTTGTCATAATGTGTGCGGCTACGGTTGGATGGCGTAATTTGCAGGTCGTCGGTCGGGCTGCGGGCGACTCGGTCGGCATGGTGGGACAAAAAGAACATAGCTCGTGCGAGCTCGTCTCCAACGTGCGCGCTGGAGGATGCATCAGAACCCGAGCCATTCCTCGTTCATCGGTGGCAAAGGCACCGGTGGACAAAAGGGTCGCCAATATTTTGGCTACCCCGGGCAAGATCCAAACAACCCCTCCCAACAGATTCAAATCCCTCGTTCACCGTGGAATTTTGCCATGTGTTGTTTTCATGGACTAGCAAGATGCCCGTGCATTGCACGGAACATCAAGATGCATTTTTTACAAAACACCTATTGTGATTGACCCATGCAGGAGTAATTCCATTTTGTAAAAACTAATGATTGCTCGAGAATTTTATCGGATAAATGGTATCTCGAGAATTTTATCGGACTCCATTTTTGTATACAAGGCCACAAACCCATATTACAGGTACCAAGGCAAAAATTAATGTCTTCTAACTCAATGTTGCAAGCCACCTTGTTTCCTTGTTTGCCGTGTAAGTTAATGTGTATTCTTCTCTTTCATGCACATCAAGCCAATGCTCACACTCCCGCATGCATGCAAGGGATAATTAATGTCCTCCTTTGCTAGTAGTACTACGAGGCAAACACCATTAATATTGCATTGATTAGTGTTAGTGGCCTTGTATATCTGCAAATTGTAATTTTGATAGTGGCCTTGTATATAAAAATGGAGGGAGAAAGATGAGAGATAAGGTGAGGAGGAGTGGGGCGTGGTGGTGACTGGTGGTCGGACTGGGCGGAGGCATGGGGATGGACGGCGCATTATGTCTAGGTTTGTATCTCTATAGTCCCTCTCACACACACCCACGTAGGTGGGGGCGTGCACGAAGAGAAGAGGTGCACGCACGGTGCACGTACTCCCGTCTCTTTCCCAACACACCCGCGCAGGTACACGGTGGAGCTCATTTCTGTATGAAAAGGCAGCCCACGTGGTAACTTGACACGTGTACTGGTTGTCCACTAGATGGAGGGAGGATCGTCTACCACGGGTGAACAAACAAATTGCGACTTGACGCGTTATGTTAAAAAAGAGGCAAACCATGTGGGGCCTACCTTAGAGGCAAGGCTCTATACACTGGAGTACTTTTGATGTGTCCCGTCAACTCGCAGAACGAGGAGAAGCTTGCTTAGTACGCCGTCTCCCCCGCCCACGGGCGCGGTGGCTCGCAGGATGAGGTGAAGCTTGCTTACTACGCCTTACGCCCGCTCCCTCGCCCACGCGCGCGGTGGCTCGCAGGACGAGGAGAAAATTTTACTACTCCCTCCGTCTAGGTGTGTAAGTCACCTTACGAAAACCAAATAATCCCAAAACACTTAGGCACCGTACATTAACTCCCTCCTCGTTTCTTGTTTTGTGGCATATCAACCAATAAGATATGTGGGCCGTGCATGCTTTCAATGACTTGAGACTACCAAACATAACATGCAGTGGTTTGTTCATTGCATGCAATGCTATTAATTAGCAAAAAGACATTAAGTTTTCTCGTTTTCCTCTCCGCCTTGGTCGCGATGCACAACGTAAGATGACTTACACACCTAGACGGAGGAAGTAGTACTCCCTCCGTTTACTCCTCGTCCCTACCTTGGTTAGAGAGATTATCATATTGTTTGGAATATATATGTCCTTTAGTACTCCCTCCATTTACTTAGAGGGTGCTTGGATACGTTTTAGTCTCATGACTAAAAGTAGTGGGACTAAAACTTGCTAGCCTCACCCATGCTTGGATCCAAATACTAAAGAGACTAAAATCAAGTTAATGAGCATTTATTATCCTCCAAACCCTCCAATCTAGAACTGGCCTGTGTTAAAGGATAGGAGTTAAATGAGGAGAGAGAGGACTAATTCACATTTTAGTAGGGGTACCCCTGACTAAATATTTTTAGTCTCAAGACTAGTTTTAGCCCCTCTTTAGTCAGGGGTGCTTGGAACTTTAGCCTCTTAAAGAGACTATTTTTAGTCAGACTAAAATAAGTCCCTTGGATCCAAGCACCCTCTTATGAAAGGCCACTATAAAAAAATACATTTTGCATCTATACAAGGCCACAAATAGTAATCGAGACAAAAGTTACTACTCCCTCCTTTCCAGTTTATGGCTCAATTTCAAAATCTCTCCAACCAAGGTAGACGGTGAGTGGTCGAATTAATTTCGTACTCCTAGTTTGCACAAGTAATTAGTACGCTCATTTTATCAAGAAGTTATGTTTACCGAGGCATTAATTAGAACGAATGCATGAATGACCACTAAATTTCCATGAACTTCTACATGCATTGGTGAGTTTTCTCTTGACACTGCTTGCATCGGGTGATCTGACACACCTCGAAATCCAACATGTGATGGTACTACTACTATTAGTAGAATTGAGACTTATAAAACGGAAAAACGAATTTTTTGTAGATGAGCCCTATAAACCCTAGTGGGTACATACTCCGTAAAATCAGATTTTCCGAAAACTAAGTCGCTCAACCTTTATTTGCTTGTTTCCCTTCTTGCCACCTTGCCTCGAACAGACTATGCCAAACTCCCCTGCCTGCCGCGCGGGAAAAGACCCGCCCTTGCCTTTTTTAGTCCAAGTTTGTGTCGATGGATCGCGCGAAGCAGCAAAAACGCAGGCCGTGTCTTGTACTCCTCCGTCGACGCTCACTTTCATGAATTCTGTACTTCCTATCGCCGACATGTGGGACATATAGGAACCGGGTCGACGTGGCAAGCACCAAATAACAGTGCAGAACAGCAGGGGAGGCACACCCCAGTCGTACCGCCCCAGTAGTAGTAGTAATGAGCAATGAGACCTCAAATCACAATGCCACACCTTCCCAGATGGACGAAGCAACCATTATTTCACACTTCGGTTCGCCATCATCTCAAACCACGTAATATTGCTTCTACCTCAAGAGGGACACGCGCATCGCCTTGGTATATCATGATACGTGGGACCGCATGACAGGCCATGCTCCCCCGCCTATCGCCCGGTAAAATCACCTCATTTTACTACTATACTTCCTCCGTATCGGTTTACATGGCATGCACGTCGTTCTAGGTTGAGAATTTAACTGGCTATATATGTGATGAACAATATATGTTTAGAAACTACATCCGCTTAATAATCCAATGATATACTTTTTGTGACATAGTAACTCAGATTTAGTTAGTCAAATGGATGACCTAGAACTACGTGCACGCCCTATAAACCGAGACGTCTAAAAAATGAGATGGAGAGGGTAGTTCAGTACGTATCTTTTTAGATCAATATAGTCGGGATTCACCAAGGAGCAAAACCAAGTGGTAGGCTGCACCTGTCGTGTTGGCGTAGCGACTCAAGCAGGGTCAGTCCGCACACGAAATGGCGACACACTTAACAGGACCCCTTTGGCCGACATGTGGCTCATCCACCGTCTTGTTCCACGTGCGATGCACCAAATTACAGTTCGGAGCAGCGGTTGGAATTGGAGGCACCCCGGTCGTAGCGCCGCAGTAGTAGAAAATGAGCGATGAGGGGTCAAATCACAAAGCCCCACCTTTCCCGCATTAAGCTGGACGGACGAAGCAACCATCATTTCACTCTAGGGCGCAAGAGCATAAAGAAAAGAGAAAACCAATGATGCGTGCGGCAGCTACCTAGGGCACCCTAGGGTAGGGGTCTCCACTACAGATCATTTTTTTGAAAGCGCCTCCACTACAAATCGGCTTCTCCCTCGTCCTCTTGAAGAAAACCGATGATGCGTGCGGTAGTAGGGTTTGTAGGAGTACTACTAGGGCGTGCGGGGCCACGTCGTAGTAAACAGGAGAGGGATTGAGTTCAAGTCGACGCCTTAAATATGTGTGGGCCGCTTGGTTTTAGGGGAACGAGGCAGCATTTTGGGTTCGGGGACCAGTGGAGATATAGTACGTACAAAAATTGTGGACGTAGGTTCGACCGAAAGGCAATGATGCATGGGCCCTGCATTTTATATACCCGGGGCCGCGTGAAATTTGCTACTCTACTCAAAACTAGTAAGGTACACATGCATTGAACGCATGAGATTTCGAAACCAAATTATGAATAAATACACACTATAGCATGTAAAGCTTTGAGTCATATATGCATGATGTAGATGTTCGTTTAGTTCTTATAGTTCATCTCATTCAAAATCAATTAGTTTTATAAAAATGTTAAGATTCATGGGGTTGTGCATTGTAAAGCATAAAGTAAAAAACAAATAATGGCAATTCATTTAGAAAAAAATCAATTATGATACGGAAGATTCTAGAACAAAGGAGAAGTGCTTGTGTTTTGAGGTTTGTGCATTATGCTTAAGTTCAACCATGGAGTCTTCTAAATTGTACATGTGGCAGATCTGGTGGAATGTTGATGATATCCAACGGCCAGTAGTGCTCGGATTTGCCATCTCTGCACTGTCGGATTAGCTTCATCCAGCGACCATCTTTCAAGTTATTCGCACACTATATAGTTCTTGTGCCATAGTTGCATGTCTTGGAAAAAAGCTACTAGTGGGTTGTACTAGCTAATTAGGAATAGAAGATGTATACATGGAAGTTGTAGGGAAAGAGATGACATGGAGTATCTCAATTCCTATGAGTAGGGATTGGAAAAGAGATGTCATTTGGTTGACATCATAGGAACTTTTCTATTGAATCTAGAGATGACATGTATCTCAATTCCTATGAGGAGGGATTAGAAAAGAGATGTAATTTGGTTCATATCATAGGAACTTTTCTATTGAATATACGCTAATGTTTATTTTCCTTTGAAATTATGGGAGTATAGGAATCCATTCATATGAACCAAGTGGCTCTAAAGCTATAGAAATGATATCATGTTTATTTCCTTTGAAATGTGGAGTATATGAATCTATTCCTATGAACCAATTGGCTCTAAAGGAAAAAATCCTATAAAAATCATATCATATAGAGTTCCTATGATATTCCTCCACACCAAAGGATGGTTGAAATTGCTGCAGGTGATACGATGGTCTTTCTTTGTAGACTCCTCCCCCATCTTTATAGTTACCTCTCGAAGATGAATGAAATGATATATACAGGGTATTCTACATGTGCAATTTGGTACACGAAAACTCGGTAAAAGTTTGCGAGGTTCGAATTTTCAATAAAGCTATATGCACTGCATTTTGGAACGGAGGGAGCATACGGCAGTTGCTAACACTCACGTGGAAGATTTGTGTGTAGGAGGAGTGGCTGTTCTGTTAAATGACATGGCAAAACTGACACTGTCGGATGCCGATCTAACGGTTCTTACGGCGTTCGTCAGGAAAAGGCTTGTGGCGAACGTTTGTCGGATAATGATTTACGGACACATGCATTGCATTGATACGTGCCCCCCTCTCTCTCACGCACACGCACCCTCCCGAGTCCTCTCGCACCCACCGTCTATCTGCAGGTAGACGTCACACACATATGTGCTCTTCACACCCTACCCTCAGAACTTCTAAAAAACAAAAGACGTCGCGCACATTTTATTTTAGCTCACACGTCACACACTTATACTATTACTCTTGTCGCGAACGTTCTTTGGGCATAGTATATTGTACTCTCACGAAGAGAAGCGGTGCACGCACGCACTAGTTCTCTCACACCCACTCGCGGGTACACGTAGGAGCGCATTTTTTTGAAGCTGGTACAATAAAATTACTCCACTATATATATAAGCAGGAGCCTTAGCGCTTGCTTTACTAGGGTTCCTCTCGTTCACTCTCTCATGCTCTCCAGATCTAAGCAAGACATAGGTGGCCACACTCTCTCTCAGCTCACGGCTGGTCACAAATCCGGCCGGACAACCTCGACCGGGGCAGGGGTGTAGGTGCATCGTTCACGCTGTCGTCGGCGGCGAGGGAGGAGACCAACGGCTGCCCGCGCGTCCCGATCGGCGGCCGTGCCGTTCTCTCCGAGAGAGCGCCGGCTCCGGAGGGCCTCCGACCCCTTCTTCCTCCCTGCGGTATTGTGGCCAAGATGCGGCCTCCCGACGCCGTCTTTGCCACATGCCGACGACCCTCAGGTATATATTCCTTCGAAACCTGCCTTGCTCTACTGCCCCAGCTCCCCACTTGGCTTCGTGTGGATCTTTTTCTACTTCCGTCCGCTGTTCCAAAGCCACCTAGACTTTTACTATTATTAGAGGTAAAGCTAGTTCATACAGTCGACTCTAAGAGTTGGTTCAAACAGGGAAGAAAGTGGGAAAGCTGTAGCATGAATCTAGGACTTGGTTCTAAGAGGAAACGGGGGAAAGTAGTAGATACTGGCTACCCAACCGGTCTCTTGGTTGAAAAGACGAAGAAAGCATGGTGGATGGCGAAGGGTGGGGGAAGTGGACCTATCTCTTGGTTGAAAAAGGAAAGAAAGTGACGGGTGTTGGGGGACAACGCAAATGAGAATGAGCAGGTCTAGATTTCCTGTGCTCACATAGGAAAATGTCGCCAAGGAGATAAAAATGGGACAAATGCAGACATGCTGCCTGAGTGTTTGCCGCTCTCGGCAACCACATCTGCCTCACCACTTAAATCTCACACCGCTAACATTGCTTCATCCCAGTGGAACTGCACAAATTTGATTGCACATTTACTGACCATGTGCTACTCTCATGACAGTAATACTAATGCTATTGTTCTGCATGTTAATCTAGTGGCAGTGTTGATGTGATGTGATGCTACTTACGTAAGGACACTTTCATACTGTCAATCTAGTGCCAATTATAACACAATAGATGCTGCTGTTAATCATACACCACTGCAAATATCTGTCACTATTTAAATAACTGTATTTCGTATTTGCGCAAACAGGGATGTCTGTCTCCATATCGTTTCGGGATGTCTGTCTCCGTATCGTTTCTATCCGCGCAATCAAAAGCACACACCTCAGTTTTAGTAGAACTGCACAAAATGAGATGGCTATCCCTCGTTGCCGTCGTCTAACCACCCATCTTCCAGGTATTCCTACATTGGTAGTTACTAGGTAGAATGACCAACGCAATATAAAAGAAGTTGATTCGTACATTTTACTTCCTGATTGCAGTGCAGGGATGAGCGAAAACAACTTCATCCTAGTCCAGAATGCACTTTCTACCAGTCATCCATGGACCGAGGACTACTTGGCATGGCTGCACGGTGTTTTTTTGGACAGGTGCGCAGACAAGAGGCATTGTGGTCTGCTTATTTCTGCAAGTAGCGGTGCTTAAATTTACTGGAATGCACAAGAATTTCAGCTGGTCAGTACACTACATGGTTCAGTTCAGCATTCCAGCTGAGAACACAATTATAATTGGTTATTCTGGAATGAGAGAACCTAACCCTGGATGGTGGCAACAAGAAAAAACCAGAGTGAACTCCAGGAAATTTAAGCCTGCCGGGAGGCCCTTTGCTCAGAGAAGCCTTGCTTGTTTTTTCCTGATTTGTAAACCTTCTCACAACTTTGTCTTTTGCTGTGAACTAGTATATGTTTGTTATGTTCTATGAATCATTGAGATGTATAAAATTGCTTAACTTATGCTTTTCAAGTTTTTTATGAAGCCGAGTTTAATGTGAGTGTTCCACATGAACGCTGGACTAGCGTGTGAACGTTTGGAATTTACATTGTGGCCTCAGTTAACTGCATGAACCACTGTAACAAGATACATGGTTGCTTATATGTCAGACAGCAGATTGTTGATTGTTAGCTGGTCGATAGCCTAGTGTTGAAGCGAGCTGAGCCAATGTGCCGTGTTTTGCACAACTGCTTACAAGTGGGGTAGCACCAACAGTGTTTACAAGTACTTATGTATACGTCGGCGCACAGTTCTCAAACGAGTACTCTATTTCATCAAAACACACACTGCTCATATGATAAAACTAGTGAGGACGCATCTGTTTCGGCAACAATTACGATGATTCACGGGCACACAAAAGTAGCAGCAGTTCCCATAGACGGATTCAAACAGTGTACTAGCCCCAGAGGGCTCGATAACAGGCAAGGTTCGGATAATTAGACAGAATCCAAACTACTATTAAACACTAGCTGGGGCAAGTATTTCATGCCTCGATCTAATTTGGGCTGGACACAAGACGGACCTTGCCATGAACATCATCGAGGACGTCCGGCAGCAGCTCAATCCTGTGAACCTTCATGAAGAAAACCTTGTGGCCTTGCCACTCATAAACTTGTTTGTGGAGGCATGCCACGTCATCTTCCTGCGTAAGCTTGACAAGAACAGTATGCCTCACAAACGAAGGAGTAGCTTTGAACTTCTTGTGCTTCAGTACACCCTGGACAACACGCCTGACAACAGTGAGGCTTGAATACAACTCTTCATTGGTATAAGCGCAAATGGCTTCCAGGATCCAACAGCCTAAAAACTCTATTTTCCCAGTGCGTATATTCAGGTCATCCGCCTCATAGCGAGTGACATGTACAACCACACAATCCTTGTCTGCATCAGGGCTCTAATTGAAACAGAAACAAATTCTGAATTACTTTCCAGTATAAGAAACACAAGTTATTTAAACCACTATGTATAGCATGGCATCGAAGCTTATAAAATTTTGCATTATTCATCACCACATACTTAGATGAAAAACCACAATCAAGATCGGCAAAGAAGAAAATCACCTTGGGCAGCTCAGCAGGGGGACACATCCTCGAAGGGGGAAAACTGCTCCTGTAGTGCCACAAGGGCTGTAACCTCAAACGGGGCGTTGACCATCTCAGTACTGGTCGTGAGCGTATCTGGGGTCGGCTCGGTGGCTGCCTCCATCTTCTTGGAGCTCTTTGTCTCGTGGGGATCAGCCTCCTGCGTCTGCTCCAATATTGGCAGATCTTTGCCTGGTTCTCCTTGGTGCATCATGATACTGACGAATACTAGGAGACCACTGAAAGGAAAACACAGTCGCAATGACAATGAAACAAAAAAGAGAGTGAGGATCGGTTACTGCTTTGCAAAAGTTTTTTTTTCTCTGAACTAAAATATACCAACACCATGGATCTGCTTACCTTCCCTTCGTTGGGAAAGAAGAACAGTGGCAGATGCGAGTGTTGCCTTTCTTGAAGACGGTGAGGGAGAAGGGGATTCAGTGAAGAGTGAATTGATGGTTGCTTCGTCCGTCAAACTTAGACTGCGGGGAGGTGGGGTTTTGTGATACGACGGCTCATTATTGTCGCGCTACGACCGGGGTGGCTCTCCGCCTGCATATTGCCTTCTAATTTGGTGGATGGCATTTGGGCCCGCATGCTGCATGTCCCACATGTCGGTGAATAAAAGTATAATGGAATTCAGTAGAGGGAGACTTTTCCATGACCTAGGAGGAGCCAGAAGCGGTATTGTATCCACTGTACTAGTAGTAATTATTTTTTTGGGTAGCTGTAGAGTGTCTCCACTGTACTAGTAGTAATTGTTTCTCTGGGTCCAAGACAAAACAGCCCATCCACCATAGTAAATATTAAAATCAGTTCAAAAGTCCATATATTTACTGAATGAGAGGTGCTACCCACACCCAGCACACCGCCCCCAAAAAACCTGGGTGTTCTTCTTCCTCCTCACTCCCACCCACCTCACGTCAGCTCGCTCCACTCGTACCCCCAAATTCCTCACCTCACTCCTACAGAAAACTCCATCTCCCCTTCTTCCTCACTACTACAGAAAAACCCCAGCTCCCCTTCTTCTTCACTC
This sequence comes from Triticum aestivum, assembly GCF_018294505.1. Taxonomy (NCBI): domain Eukaryota; kingdom Viridiplantae; phylum Streptophyta; class Magnoliopsida; order Poales; family Poaceae; genus Triticum; species Triticum aestivum. The sequence goes on along the minus strand of NC_057800.1, from coordinate 284,990,307 downwards.
ACACTACAACTAGGCTCGTCATTCGTTACTCTTCTCAAATCCGTGAGCGCGACGCGACGCCCTCGAGGAAAATGGAGTCGGCTAACCCCAGCGCCAAGAAGATGAGGCCCCCGCCAGCGGCAACGCCTGTTGTAGATCCCGCACCCGGCAGCGCGGGGATAAGCGGCGACCCCGCCCCCACCGGATCCTAGGAACCCGTAGAATCTCGGGTGGACCGCATCAGCGATCTCCCGGACGCCGTCCTTGGGGAGATCATCTCGCTTCTCCCCACCAAGGATTGCTGCCACACCAAAGTCCTCTCAATTCGGTGGCGCCCTCTATGGCGCGCCCTGCCCCTTAATCTCGACTGTCGTCAGCTATCTCTCTTTAATGATTTTGAAATCCCTAGAGCCATCATCTCCTCCCACCAGGGCTCCGTTCAAAGCCTCTGCATCCCGTTATGCTACCTGAGCAAGCATACCATGCCCTGCACGGTGGACGCCTGGCTGAAATCCCCTGAATTCACAGAACTACAACTGCTTGAGTTCTACTATTCCCCTGGAAATCACCTACCAGATACCGAACGCCATCTACCTATGCCCTCAGCACTGATGTCCATCTGATGGTTTTCCTCCTCTCTCCACAGCGCCACCTTTGCGCTATGCGACCTACTAGGCAATCTGGTACTAAACCTTAGACTCACAGTTCCGAAGAAACTTTCACTTGTGCGGGTTGCCCTGCCCTGGAGTGCTTGGTGCTTGTTTTCACAGTTAGAACCGATTTTCTCCAAATAAAGTCGCCTAACCTTGTAAGAATTGGAATTTGTTTTGACGGAAGGAAGCTCATCATCCAAGATGCCCCTTCATTTCAAAGGTTGATCATTGATTCTAGTTATTCAGCGTTGCAAATAAACGTCCTCTTTGTGCCTAAACTGGAGACCTTGGGTGTAATACATGATCTCTGTGCTCATTTCAATATGGTGTTTGGCTCCATAGTTCTTCAGGTACTTTACATTATCATCTACACTTGTAACCATAAGTTGCATTTTAAATTTCTGTGCATAAGTTATATGTCATCTTGGAGTACACATTTTGTACTAATATTATGTTCTATGCTCAATAAAGAGTTTCTCCATGCATGGCCTATCAATGGTGCTGGATTCTGTCAAGATCTTACATATCCAAATGAATAGTTTTGATCTGAACAAGATTATTGGCTTGCTGCAATGCTTTCCATGTCTGGAGAAGTTGTATATAAAGGTGATAATTTCACGCACATTGGAAGCCCGCATATAGTGTACTAGAATTAACCGTTCAACAGTTGCTCTTTCGACACTCCTTTTTTAGACCTTAACTGTTTTCAATCTTCATGTCTATTTAGGCAACAGGATGGGGTCAGAAAGTTATAACCAATTGGTGGATTCGTAAGCATCGGGATTTTCTCACTTCTCATGAGATTCGATTGAAGACAATAATGCTAGAACGATATGTTGCCAATCGTGCAAACACTATATTTGTCACATTCTTCCTGCTGAATGCGAGGTTACTATTGTCCATCAGGCTTAAGTTTGTCAGCAGCATGGTTTTGACGGATGGGTATGTGGAAGAGCAAAAAAAGGAGTTTCAGGTGGGCAAAAGAGCTTCTGAATGTGTCGGGCTTCTATTTACAACATATTGTGGTCATAATCCAGTAAATATTACGACCTAGGATGTTCATTCTATGGACCTGACCGATCCATTTGACTGTGACTGCCAAAAACAGTGCTGGAGTTAGATGTTGTTGCCCTTTTCAACCTGGGTTTTTTTGTAAACCTGATGAACAATTAACCCTCGTGCTTTTGTACAGTTTGTAAGCTGTAGTTATATGTTCTTGCCCTTTTCAACTCGGCTGTGACTGTCATACTTCCTTTGAAGCAAGGCAAATGGCTTGCCAGCCGTTTAATTTAGAGTGAAATATTGTAACAACTAACAAATCCCAACTAGGGGAAATAACATCACTCTCGCCGACTACTTGAGCTCACCGTGCATTACAGAAGCCAAGTGATTAGCCCCCACCAGCACCCACAAACTTATTTCCAACTAGCACATCAAATGGGTTGTAAATTTTCATAGGAAGGGCTGCATGACCATGCCAGATTTGGATTCTGACATTTGGGACCCGCGAGGAAATAGCCTATCCAAGGTGGTGTCAACTTACTAGCCAGTCAACAAACCATTCTGCCTACTAGCCGTTGGATTGACATCCAACATCTATCGTGTATCTTCTATCTCTTATCTTCTTCTTCCTCCAGCAACCCAAACCAAACCACCCTATCGGCTCCGCCTACTCCCGCCTCCCATGGCTGGCTGCGCCTCCGCCGCCCTACCGTACGTACCCTCCAACGTTGGCCATTCCCTCCCTCTATTCCCCCACACTTCATGTTATTCTCCGACGATGTCAGCCTCAACACGCACCCGCACCCGAACCAGTCAACCCTCGTACTCCCCTCCACATGCGACTGGGCCGGCGCATCTTCCATGGCTCCTGTTCGTTCCGTCCGAGGCCTCGCCGTCGTCCTCCGCCTTGCGGCCTTGGTTCGCTCACCGTGCGCGGTGCGCCGCCCTCTTGCGTTGTCAACGTCGTCAACAACCGAGAGCAACAAGGAGCTGAATGTATGTGAAGAGGATGATACTAGGGACCCACCAGCATCATGGCAGTACGCAAGCAAGTGCCTCTATATTACAAGCCCAAAAATATGGTTCCTCATAATGGTTGGACATCTGGGGCTCACGCCATAGTCAATGTAGTCAATAAATGAGAGAATTACACTACGAGCGGCTGACACCAGGGACCCAAATGACAGTTGGGACCCAGATGACTGTACGTGGAGAGGATGACAGTAGGGACCCAGATGACTGTACGTGGAGAGGATGACAGTAGGGACCCAACAGGTCGCATAGTTTTTTTTGAGGAACAAGTAGTTGTTATTTATACTAGTTTTAGTGACGGATCAGGGTAACAATGGGGCTGTGCGGGGGTTGTGGCCCGTCTAGCCAGGGTTTTATTTATGTTTACCACATCATGAGCCCAGTTGTGTTTTTTTTCTTGCTGTACGTTTTTAAAACACATCAAACCGGGAATTACTTTCAATTTTTTTTCATTACAACATTTTAAATTCCATTGATTTTTATGCGTGGACAATTATGGATTTTATATTTATATAAATTATTTTTCAAAATAGTTTGAATGTGAATCGATATTTCGGTATTAAAAACAATTGACCACACCGAAATATGCAAAAAATTTGTATACTTTTTAACCGTGGCCACAATATGGGGTGTAATGCTAACAAAAAGAAGATGGGATCCAAAAAAATTCTTCAGAATTAGAAAATGGGTTGTACATTATTAGAAATAATGCACATGAGAGCAGTGACTATTGGATGTCCATCCAACGGCTGTCATGCTTCTTCAATCTTTGATTTTCCTGCTCTAGCCGCTCAAACAAGCGCCGGCGGGACTGCCTGCTCCCTCCTCCCGCGGCCAGCTATGCTGCTGCGTAGGCCTCACCGCCCCACCGTACTCCCATCGCTGGCCTAGCCATCCCTCTACTCACCCACACCTGCTGTTATTCTCCGGCGACAGCAGACGAACCAGTTATCCCTCATACAGTCGTATTGTAACACCCCAGATGTAACTTGCCATATTCGTAACTCCGACTCTTGCCATTTTCGTCCTTAAGTTATGAGATTTCCTTCGTGGTTGGGTTTTGTCTTTGTTTTGCATTTTGTTCATGTCATGCATTTCATATCATGTCATCATGTGCATCACATTTTCATACGTGTCCGTCTCATGCATCCGAGCATTTTCCCCGTTGTCCGTTTTGTAATCTGGCACTCCCACATGCACCAGCGCTCCCCTCTTGTCTCTTTTCATGAGTGGGTGTTAAACATTCTTGGAATGGACCGAGAATTGCCAAGTGGCCTTGGTACACCACTGATAGACCGCATGTAGAATTTTGTTCCATTTGGAGTCCGTTTGATACTCCAACGGTTAACCTGGTAACCGCGAAGGCCTCTTGTGTGTTGCAGCCCAACACACCTCCAAAACAGCCCAATAACCCATCCAACCAACTTCCATGTCCTCCGTCGTCGGATCATGATCATGTGGGCGAAAACTACACCTCATTTCGACACTCCTACCTCCTCCTAGATATAAATAGGTGATCCCCTCTGTCGGTGTCAAAACCGGCTGATCTCAGGTAGGGGGTCCCGAACTGTGCGTCTAAGGAGGATGGTAACAGGAGGCAGGGGACACGATGTTTTACCCATGTTCGGGCCCTCTTGATGGAGGTAAAACCCTACGTCCTGCTTGATTATTCTTGATAATATGAGTAGTACAAGAGTTGGCCTACCTCGATATCGGAGATGCTAAACCCTAGAAGCTAGCCTATGGTATGATTGTATGTTGTCCTACGGACTAAAACCCTCCGGTTTATATAGACACCGGAGGGGGCAAGAGTTACACAAGGTCGGTTACAAAGGAGGAGATATACATATCCGTATTGCCTAGCTTGCCTTCCACGCCAAGTAGAGTCCCATCCGGACACAAGACGAAGTCTTCAATCTCGTATCTTCATAGTCCAACAGTTCGGCCAAAGGATATAGTCCGGCTGTCTGGAGACCCCCTAATCCAGGACTCCCTCAGTAGCCCATGTACCAGGCTTCAATGATGATGAGTCCGGCGCGCAGTGTCCTCTTCGGCATTGCTAGGCGGGTTCTTCTTCCGAATACACCACGAAAGAGTTTGAATACAAGGATAGTGTCCGACCCTGCAAAATAAGTTCCACATACCACCGCAAAGAGAATAATATTTCCACAAATCTAATCTGCTGACACGTTTTGGCAGCATGACATCATGTCATGGTCCGGTAATTATTTGAATCGTTTTTCTTTAACCAGCCCCGCACATAACGCGAGACGGTTTCTTGACACGTCTTGTCAAAGCAGAGATCGTGTTCCCTTTATTACGGGATTCTCATTAATACGGACGTGGGTAGCCCAACCGTGCCTAGGACTCCTAGATCTTAGGCAAGTCCCAAACGGCCACGAGGAGGATGCTTGATATTCACCCTCTTTATAAAGGGACAAGGCTTTTACTTTTTTCCCTCCCGTGCTCAATCGAATCCTTCCCCCACCTCGAGTTCTAACACCCAAAGCTCAGGTCAGGTGCTTCGGACCTTCAATCATGTCCGGATCCAGCCTTCAAGGCCGGTGGATGCCTTCCTCCGGCACGGAGGACGATATCAAGAAGTTGAGGGAGGCCAGATATCTGACCGCTAAAATTTCGCATAGGCGGCCTGCCCGAGGGCAGGTTGTCCCTACTCCTGAACCCAACGAAAGCGTTGTGTTCGTCTCCCACTTCCTTCGAGGACTAGGCCTCGCTCTGGATCCCTTTGTTAGGGGTCTTATGTTCTATTACGGGCTGGATTTTCACGATCTGGCCCCGGATTCCCTTCTTCACATCTCGTCATTTATTGTCGTTTGTGAGGCCTTCCTCCGCATTACTCCTCACTTCGGCCTGTGGCTCAAGACCTTCGATGTGAAGCCGAAGATGGTTGAGGTGCAGTACGCAGCGTGCGGAGGTGCTTTGATAAGCAAAATTGCTGACGCTCCATGGACAAAGGGTTCCTTTCCAGAGGTGTCCGGATTGTGGCAACGGGAGTGGTTCTACGTCACAGCTCCCCGAAGTGCCAAGTGGGTAGCTGCCCCCACCTTTCGCTCGGGCCCTCCACCACAACTGTGACGCCCTGAGACCGTTGAGCCAGGTGTCCTCCAGTTATTCGCCGTCATTGCCATGTCATTCGCTTGCGTGTTGCATCTTGTCATGTCATCATGTGCATTGCATCATCATGTTTTCAAAACTTGCATCCGTCCGGGTTCCCCCAGTTCCGTCCGTTGTCCGTTGTGAGCCCAACCACACTTGCACGCGCCCGCGGCATGTCCGAAATAGTATTTTATCAGTGGCCGGTAAATGTTCTCAGAATGGGATGAAAGTTGGCGTGCGGTGTTTTTATGTTGTAGGTAGTCCGCCTGTCAATTTTCGTCGCATTCAGAGTTCGTTTGACACCCCAACCGTTAACTATAGCGACAATATAGTCGGTCAAAACGTCGGACGTTTTCGGTCTCCGGAAACAGTCGCCGTGCCTCCCTCTCTTCTCTTCTCTTAGCTCGAGACCATCTACATGGCTCACTACCTACCGCCAGGTCCAACCTAACCTCTCTCGTCGGCCTGCAGCCTCCTCCCATGCGCGTTCGAAATCTGTCCCGGACCCGAACCGGACAGTTGTCACCGTTGGATCCGGAACATCCCCAAACGTCTACAAAACATCTCCGTTTTGTTTATTAGACTTCCTAACCTATTTTTCTCAACCGCTCGATTTCGATCGAAGGATCCAGATTAGCCCCTAGCCAAACACCCATATGCTATAAATATATAGTCTAACCCTAAATTTGAGGAGAGATGTCCCATCCTCCCAGCCGCCGCCGCCATTCCACCAAATCCCCCTCGGGATCCTTCCACCAACCAGCTTCTTTTCCCCTGATCCAATCCAGCCAACCAGCGCCAGCCTCTGCTTCCCCTTGATCCACCCAAGCCCATTGATCCTCTCCGTCCTCGCTCTCCTCATCGACCAGGGAGACGAGCTCCTCTCGAGCGCCTCCGCCTTACCTCGTCGCCGGCCGGCCTCGTCGGAGACCACCCCTGCCAGGCCGACCTCGCCTCCATTTCCCTCTCTACCGTTGCTCTCTCTCTCTCTCTCTCTAGCACCTCACCTCGCGGTCTCTCTTTCTTCAGGACGAACAGGGGCCTCACCATGGCCATGGGATGGAGCTCCGCCGCCATGGAACCTTGCCTCCACCACCAGATCCGGCCGGCCTCCGCCGCCCTTGCCTGTTCTCGGCTGGATCCCGCTCCAAGGCCCCGTCCCTGCCTCCGGCACCCAAGTTCTAGGCCGCTGCTGCTCTGCTTCTTCTCGAGCAGAGGACCGTGCCCCTGTCAAGCCCGCCTCCTAACACCAAGCGCCTCAGCAAGCCACTGCCGACGTGGTCCCAAGCCGCCCTCGACTCCCGCGTCCGGTCCCCATCGATCCTCACCTACATCGCCTCGCTAAGTCCCTGCAATCACGCCGGAGTTCACCTGTGGCTGTCGCTGTTTCTTCAGAGCGAGCAGTTTGCCCGCTCGCCTGTGCCTCACGTTGACCGGGCACGATGCCACAGCGACCGCGCGTGGGCCTCATCTTCCCTTGCCCCGGCCTAGAGCTTCCTCCAGCATGTCCGGCCCAGCACCAAGGCGCAGGCTCAGCTCCCTTCGCCCGCGAGGCCCAGCTCCGCGCGCCCCTGCTAGGCCCAATGTGAGCTTTCCCCTCCAGATCCCCTGTTCTTGTTGGGCCAGCTAGATTCGGCCTGAGTGCCTGTTTTTTTTCGCGGCCGAATTTCCTATTTATCCAGAGTTTGCCAGTTTTACAGAAAACCCCCCTAGCTTCATAAATATAATTACTCACAAATGGTGCATCGGATTAAAACAAACTTTATATGTAAAATGTCTAGAATTTTGTCTAGTTTAATAATTTGTCACTTTAACCCATGTTTAAAATGTTTAAATCGCTGTTTGTGTAGATTTACTATTGTGCCATGTTAAAATGCTTTAGTTCATATCTAAATAACCGTAACTCAGATTTTAATAAACTTTATATGTAAATGGGGTAGAATTTTGCCTAGTTTAACATGGTGGCATCATCTTGCATGTTTAACAACTCTAAAATATAGCTTAGGGCAGAACAGTACCAAATCTATAATATGTTCATGGGGTTTTAACGGAATTGTTGTTCGTTCCTTCCGGCCTCATTTAAACTTGACTAGATAGGTAGTTTTACTTTGCTTCACCTCTTGCCATGCTAACAACATTGAATATTGTTGGGTACATAAATGAGATCGAATTAAATAACTTGAATGTGGTGTTTCGTCAATATGCAACTCGTTGCATATTGAGCTCCACTTAACATGTAGAGTTGTTTGTGCACTTTGCCATGCCATGCATATTTAAACCGGACATGCATCATACTTGGTTGCGCATCATGCCATGTCTATGTGTTGGTTGTTTACTATGTTGTTTGCTTCTTCCGGTGTTGCTTCTTCGGGTTGTTACCGATAAGGTCGCGTTTGTGAGGACCCATTCGTCTACGTGTGTTTGTCTTCTTCATGGACTCGTTCTTCTTCCTTGCGGGATTTCAGGCAAGATGACCATACCCTCGAAATCACTTCTATCTTTGCTTGCTAGTTGCTCGCTCTTTTCCTATGCCTATGCTGCGATACCTACCACTTGCTTATCATGCCTCCCATATTGCTGAACCAAGCCTCTAACCTACCTTGTCCTAGCAAACCGTTGTTTGGCTATGTTACCGCTTTGCTCAGCCCCTCTTATAGCGTTGTTAGTTGCAGGTGAAGATTGAAGTTTGTTCCTTGTTGGAACATGGAGATGTTGTTCCTTGTTGGAACATGTTTACTTATTGGGATATCACAATATATCTTATTTAATTAATGCATCTATATACTTGGTAAAGGGTGGAAGGCTTGGCCTTATGCCTGGTGTTTTGTTCCACTCTTGCCGCCCTAGTTTCCATCATATCGGTGTTATGTTCCCAGATTTTGCGTTCCTTACGCGGTTGGGTAATAATGGGAACCCCTTGACAGTTCGCCTTGAGTAAAACTCCTCCAGCAATGCCCAACATCGGTTTTACCATTCACCACCTAGCCTTTTATTTCCCTTGGGTTCTGCAGACTCAAGGGTCATCATTATTTTAACCCCCCCGGGCCAGTGCTCCTCTGAGTGTTGGTCCAACCCGTCAGCTGCCGGTGGCCACCAGGGGCAACTCTGGGCTGGCCTACCCGTACCTAAGACAATCTGAGTGTGCCCTGAGAAATAGATATGTGCAGCTCCTATCGGGATTTGTCGGCACATTCGGGCGGTGTTGCTGGTTTAGTTTTACCTTGTCGAAATGTCTTGTAACCGGGATTCCGAGTCTGGTCGGGTCTTCCCGCTAGAAGGAATATCCTTTGTTGACCGCGAGAGCTTGTTATGGGCTAAGTTGGGACACCCCTGCAGGGATTTGAACTTTCGAAAGCCATGCCCGTGGTTATGGGCAGATGGGAATTTGTTAACGTCCGGTTGTAGAAAACCTGAAGTTGACCTTAATTAAAATGCATCAACCGCGTGTGTTACAGTGATGGTCTCTTTCCGGCGGAGTCAGGGAAGTGAACACGGTGTTGGAGTAATGCTTGACGTAGGTTGTTTTAGGATCACTTCTTGATCATACTTTTATCGACCGTGCTTTGCCTTCTCTTCTCGCTCTCATTTGCGTATGTTAGCCACCATATATGCTAGTCGCTTGCTGCAGCTCCACCTCATATATTTACCTTACCCATAAGCTTAAATAGTCTTGATCGCGAGGGTGCGAGATTGCTGAGTCCCCGTGACTCACAGTTACTTCCAAAACCAGCTTGCAGGTGCCGATGAGACCGTGCAGATGACGCAACCAAGCTCAGGAGGAGCTCGATGAAGATCTGGTCCTTTGTGATGTTTCGTTCTAGTTGATCAGTAGTGGAGCCCAGTTGGGGTCGATCGGGGACCTTTTCGCATTTGGGGTTCTTCATTTATTTTGGTTCCATAGTCGGACCTTGATTGTATTTGGATGTTGTAATGCTTTATTAATGTAAGTGTGTGAAGTGGCGATTGTAAGGCAGCTATGTATCTCTTTCCCTTATGTATATTACATGGGTTGTGTGAAGATTATCTCACTTGCGACATTGCTTTCAATGCGGTTATGCGTCTAAGTCTTGCTTCGACACGTGGGAGATATAGTCGCATCGAGGGCGTTACAACAACTGATGTCATGGATCAGTAGGGGGCTGAGCTGGGGTCCAGCCAAGGACGTGCCAATACTGCAGAGCCGTATCTGAGATCTCTTCGAGGGAGATTTCAGTCTGGTTATGGTAATGCAAGTTATGCTGGTTCGTCGAGTCCAGCCTTGCAAACACCGGCCCCTCCGCATGTGGGAATTCAACCCGGCAGGACCGTGCACTATTCAGAATTTCCTCGGCATGACGCAAGAGGAGATGTACAAATCGTTCTTCGGACCCCGAATAGAGTGTCCGGACACTACCGAGGACGTGGGCCTGAGCTGCAACCGCCCCGCTGCCTAAGTAAGTAATCCCATGGCCGAACACACTGTCCTTTTATTTATCATGACATCATACTGAAGAATCGCTCTTTGAACAAGACTGGCTAACAAAGGCGAAGATGATCCGGTGTTCGGCCCTCCTTCCTGAAGGCTTGGACAATCAGGTGCTGGAAAAAATGCTCGAGCCAGCACCCTGCCTAGTGCCCTCCAAGGAAGATGAAGGGGGGAATAACGAGGCTAGCGTCTCCACGAAGGAGGTTAGCCGTAGAGAAGGAACTGAAACTTCCTCTCCCCAAGGAAGGAAGAGAACCGCCTCTGTGGACCCGGAGACAATGGTCTCCAAACGAGGGAAGAAATGTCCGCCGGAGGGTCCTGCCCTGGGGGATACCTAGGCCGTACTATGCCCTCAAGGGGACCAGCCCTCCCCCGAGCTTTATGTAAAAGGGGTAGTTAATAACGAAATATCTTGCTCTACTTCTGAGGAAAAAAATCGAAGCATTTATCTTGCAGTTCGGATCTTAGCCCTTCTCAGCAGAGCTCGTCTACGGGGGATCTTCTTCCGGAGATAATGGAGAGCAAAACGCCTCCCCCTGCCACACCGCCTCACGAAGCGGGCGACCCTGAGGTGTCGTCGCGGAGGGTTTCTCCGGATCCGGCAAGGCCAGAAGGTAATCTTATGGCCACCCGAAGTCCTCAGCATCCGGCTCTCAAAGAGAGTCATCAAAAGAGTCCGGCACCGTCTGGTGTGCGGTCGGGCGTACTGAGGGGTCTGCTGGAGCACGCGGCTATCTCAGAAGAGCACCGCACATTGATGGGTATGGTGATTGAAATTATTTCGTCCGCCGAAAGCGGGTTGCATGAAGCTTTTATGTGTCTACTGATGGGTTTTAAGGTATGCGGAATGATGTACATTTTTAACGGTACCGCACATTTTTAGATGTGCCCTGTGTAGATAGTAGCCCCTGAGACTCTGGTTGTCGTCAAAAACGGCGGCAAACAGAGGATCATAGTCCAAGGTGATAACCAGACTGCCTTTATGTGCAGGTGGTGGAAGCTCCGATGGCCAGCCGGACTGATGGGTATGCCGAACTAAAGCAGCAGTTGGATGCGGCAGATGCCTACATTGTGCTTGTCAACAAGCGGCATGACGAGGCACAGGGTGAGTGGCCTTTCTGGTGATCGTCACATAGTAAGAGCAGCATGATGCCAGTATCTTTAATATGTTGTGACTACAGATGGAGCAGCCACCGTGGATACCCTTCGGGCGGAGCTTGCCCGAGCCAAGGAGCAAGCAAGGAGTAGCAATGCGGCCGCTTTGCAAGCGACCGAAGAGTTAAGGGCCGAACAGGCAGCACATTGCGAGAGCAAAGAAAAAATTGCCAAGATGGACGTGGAGTTAAAAGATGCTGCTGACCGTTACCAGATTCTTGAAGAGGAAAACCGGGCGAAGGCGACGGACCTGGAGAAGGCCCGGGTGGCTGCCAAGGAAGCCCGCTCCAAAATTAGAGCGACGAAGGAGGAGCTGAATCAAGCTACAGATATCGTGTCTGGGAAGCCCTTCTTGTTGCGGACTAAGTTCGGAGATCCGAAGTATGCTCCTTTGGACCGGATATGGAGTTCTGCGGACGCGTACATGGATTTGGCTGCCAGCGCTGCTAATGCCGCCGAGTACTTCAAGGATCAGAAAGGTCCCGAAGTGGAGAAGCTGTTCTGGTCACAGTTTCACGCTCCAGTCCGTCTCCTGCTGCTGAATGAGCGATTCACCGGTTGGGCCGAGCTCCATAGATTATCCGGACTGGCCATGAGGTCCGTTGGGGATCATTTGTGGCCAGGAGGGCCAAGTGCGAATAGCTACTTTAGCTTAGTGCAACAATTCCTTGGCGTTGTGCCACGCATCGATGCTGTAGAGAGGTCTGCATGCACAAAAGGCTCGCGGATGGCCCTTGCCCGTGTCAAAACATACTGGGCGGAGATGGATGCCACCACTGTTGCGGCACAGGGTTCGGCCATAGGTCGAGTGGCTGCCGAGCACTACTTTGAAGAAGTTCTTGACGGCGCTCGTTCGATAGAGGCTCAGTGATCGAAGAATATTATGTTTGAGTGACATGTATTCCCATTGTAAAAACAATGTTTTATTGAATTTATCATGGTTGTATTTATACTTTTGCCCGAAAGTACTACGATGCCTCCTGTGCGGCCGTTTATGTATATATATATATAACCTGAGAGATGGCAGTCGTCGGCATCAGCCCCCACGCATATAATGCGGGCATGTTCGCAGAAGACGCATGTTCACACTTGATCTAATGTCTTGGTCCATTAAGGAGGTGATAGCGTAGTGAACTAGGCAACCGGACTATAATGCTTTAACACTTTCACTTAGCCAGAGGAGTTTGACAGTGGGGCTACTATATAGCCCCTGGTGGCTCCGCGCTCATCCGGATTCGGGGCGCGTACATGCCTGGCCGGGAAATGGCCCTTCGTTAAGGCGGAGGAATCCCGAAGATTCCGCTAGGTCATCGAGTGGTTGACCAGTCTCACGCTATATCATGACAGTCAGTTTTCGGCTTTCTCTACTGAGGAGCTCGTCCGGATGAACCGGGCATAATCACAGTAGTTCTCCCGGTGTTGCCTTAGCCGATAGAGCAGAGCGTAAGGTAGCAAAATACAGGAGCCAGGCAAACCCAACATTTGACCAAAGACATGATTCGGAGTTGATGCATATAAGGCCAAACTCGCGACACCGAGCACTCCCTAAGGTATTCGGTCTTTATGATGTAAACCAGGCCGAAACAGTGCCCTTTATAATAAACCCCTAGTGTCAAGGTACGTGCAATATTCTGACGTGGCCACATGCCAATACGTCAACATCTTTCTCAATTGTATTAAGAATCCGAGGGATGTGTATCAACAAGAGACAGTAAAAAAGGTTTACGCATGGTCCTAATCTAAAAAGAATCCTTAGAACGGGTCCGTGCTGCACGTCTGTGCCTGTGTCTCTGTTGTGCCATATTCTGGACGTGTGTAGCACGATGGTCATCTGAAAAAGAGAGGAACTTAATTGAAAAGTTGCCGTGCAAAAGGTAAGTTATACTAAATAAACAATATATAGTTCAAAATGAGTAAAGTTGAGCCTAATTGCCACTTGTTTGCGTGCATTGAGCCCCTTGTATTGTAATATGGGTATATCCATCAAACCTATATCAATTACATATAGCTGCACCGGACTCGTCCAACCGTGTCCGTGGTCTTAACGACCCGTCAGATGCTTTAGTTGGTGAAGCCGTTTAGTGTGCGGCTTCCAAGGCAGCCGCGCGGTCTTCAGCGCGCAAGGAGCGCTCAATATTTCCATTTAATGTAATAATGCCACGTGGACTGGGCATCTTAAGCATGAGAGAAGCATAATGCAGTATTGCGTTAAAGCGAGCAAAAGCTTCGCGTCCGAGTAGTGCTTGATAGCCGCTTTGGAACGGAGCGATGTGGAAAGTTAAAGTTTCGCTGCGGAAGTAGCAGGGAGCCATGTGGAAAGCCGAATATAACCTCTAGTAGCAGGGAGCCCGTGCAATGGGCTTCTGGTCCTGGCGTTACTCCTTTAAAGGTAGTATTGCTATGGCTAATTTTTATTGGGTCTATCCCCATTTGGCGGACTGTGTCCTGATATATCAGGTTTAAACTACTGCCACCATCAATTAGGACTCGTGTGAAGTGGTATCCGTCAATTATCGGGTCTAACACCAAGGCAGCCCATCCTGCATGCTGGATACTTGCCGAGTAATCCCGACGGTCAAAGGTGATTGGTCGGGACGACCAGTGGCGGAACTCCACGGTGATAGGCCCTGGGGCATTTGTCTCTAGGAGTGCCGCTTTGTTTCTCCCCTTTGTCACGTGTAACACGTTTACTGTTTTGACTTCTGGTGGGAATGTCTTCTGCTCCCCAGTGCTTTGCTTGCGAGGCTCGTTGTCGGTGTCAAAACCGGCGGATCTCGGGTAGGAGGTCCCGAACTGTGGGTCTAAGGCGGATGGTAACACGAGGCAGGGGACACAATGTTTTACCCAGGTTCGGGCCCTCTTGATGGAGGTAAAAGCCTACGTCCTACTTGATTAATATTGATGATATGGGTAGTGCAAGAGTAGATCTACCACGAGATCGGAGAGGCTAAACCCTAGAAGCTAGCCTATGGTATGATTGTATGTTGTCCTACGGACTAAAACCGTCCGGTTTATATAGACATCGGAGAGTTTAGGGTTACACAAGGTCGGTTACAAAGGAGGAGATACACATATCCGTATTGCCTAGCTTGCCTTCCACTTTTTTCCCTCCTGTGCTCAATCGAATCCTTCCCCCGCCCCGAGTTATAACACCCAAAGCCCAGGTCAGGTGCTCCGGATCTTCAACCATGTCCAGATCCAGCCTCCAAGGCTGATGGATGCCCTCCTCCGTTACGGAAGAAGATATCAAGAAGTTGAGGGAGGCCAGATATCTGACCGCCGAAGTTTCGCATCGGCTGCCTGCCCGAGGGCAGGTCGACCCTACTCCTGAACCCAACGAAGACGTCGTGTTCATCTCCCACTTCCTCTGAGGTCTAGGCCTCGCTCTGGATCCCTTCGTAAGGGGTTTGATGTTTTACTACGGGCTAGAATTCCACGATCTAGCCCCGGACTCCTTTCTTCACATCTCGGCATTTATTGTCGTGTGTGAGGCCTTTCTCCGCATTACCCCTCACTTCGGCCTGTGGCTCAAGACTTTTGATGTGAAGCCGAAGACAATCGAGGGACAACACGCAGCGTGCGGAGGAGCATTAATAAGAATGATTGCGGGAGCTCCGTGGCCAAAAGGTTCCTTTCCAGAGATCGTCTCCTCGAGCCATATGGATATGGAGGATGTAATCCTCAATCCAGACCCCAGGGTCTGTCGTTCCATCGTACGCCTCTATGTTTACGGGTTTGAATCCCTCTGGAAATTCATGGTCCAGCACCTCATTGGTGAAACATAGGGGGTGTGTGGCACCCCTGTATTTGGGTGTGTCGTGGTATTGGGATGTTTGTTGTGTTGCATTGCGTGCTGGAGTGCGCTTGCGTGGCCCGTAGATGGATCTGGTTGCGCCGTACTTTTGATGCGAGTCCTCACATGGATCGCGTATTGGCTTATGTGCGGCGTCGTTTGCCGCTTTATGTTGGCCACGAGCTCATCTATCCGACAGGATGGCCGTTTTGTTTTTTTTGATTGCGGGGGATCTAAGGCCTCCTCATCGAATTCAGGTAGCAACTTTCGCTTCGGGTAGCTCTTGGTGTGGCAATTACTGCCGTACTTTGCTTCAGTGTTGAGTACTTCACTCCATCTGATTTTGAGTGTGTCTTGTGCAACCCTGAGCCTTTGCTTCTGCTTTTTCAGACTCCTCGTAGTGGCAACAAGCCGTTTATGGGTGTTCTGTTGCTCCGGGTGTCTATCCGGTGTGATGTTATCCGGACTGTTATCTTCGACGGAGTCGGGTTGTTCGGTTTGATTCTCCGTGTTGCCGTGGTCGGACGATGGTTCAATACCATGTTTGTCGTCCGCTGGCTCACCTTGCTCTATCGCTAGGTTTATATGATCGCTATTTCTGCCGAGGCGGGATTTGGCGGGGCGCTTACACTGCCGCTTTGACTGCTTCTCGAGGGAACAATCCTTCGATATGTACTTCCGCTCTTCGTCGTTGTTTTCTTTCGGTGCGTCCACCATGTATACATCATATGATGAAGTGGGCATCTAGTGCCCTGTGGGCAGTGGTTCCTGTTCGTCTCCTGCATCGTCGTCCATACCGTCGATGTCTTCGGAGTCGAAGTCGAGCATGTCGGTCAAATCGTCGATAGTGGCTACTAAGTGGGTGGTGGGTGGGCGGCGAATTTCTTCGTCATTCGGATCCCAATCCAGCCGGACATAGTTCGGCCAGGACTCTCCTGATAGGGAGAGAGAGCTTAATGTGTTCAGTATGTCGCCGAAGGGCGAGTGCTGAAAGATATCCGCGGAAGTGAACTCCATGATCGGCGCCCAATCGGATTCGATAGGCACGGGCGCAGGCGGTTCGGAGTCCGTGGCCGGGGAAGAATCCGGTAGTTTGGCGTCGCGGTTCATGTGAAGGGTAAGGTCGATATTCGGCTCGATCGCCGCTGAGAATATGGCCTCCGTGGCGGGGTCTATCCACCCGTCCATGGATGGCGCAATGGGCTCCGAATTGAGGGTCGGAGCGGTTGCCGGTGCGGTCTCCTGAACACTGTCCCATGGTAGAGCTAAATCATGTGCATCGTGACCGTGCGGCGCACTCGGCAGGGGCTTGAATCCGTCGAAGATCAAGTCTCCACGGATGTCGGCCGTGTAGTTTAAGATTCCAAACCTGACCCGATGGCCAGGGGAGTAACTCTCGATCTGCTCCAGATGGCCAAGCGAGTTGGCCCGCAGTGCGAAGCCGCCGAATACAAAGATCTGTCCGGGGAGAAAAGTCTCACCCTGGACTGCATCGCTATCGATGATAGAAGGAGCCATCAAGCCTAACGACGACGACACAGAGGAAGTCTCAATGAAAGCACCAATGTCGGTGTCAAAACCGGCGGATCTCGGGTAGGGGGTCCCGAACTGTGCGTCTATGGCGGATGGTAACAGGAGGCAGGGGACACGATGTTTTACCCAGGTTCGGGCCCTCTTGATGGAGGTAAAACCCTACGTCCTGCTTGATTATTCTTGATAATATGAGTAGTACAAGAGTTGATCTACCACGAGATCGGAGAGGCTAAACCCTAGAAGCTAGCCTATGGTATGATTGTCTGTTGTCCTACGGACTAAAACCCTCCGGTTTATATAGACATCGGAGAGGTTAGGGTTACACAAGGTCGGTGACAAAGGAGGAGATACACATATCCGTATTGCCTAGCTTGCCTTCCACTTTTTTCCCTCCTGTGCTCAATCGAATCCTTCCCCCGCCCCGATTTATAACACCCAAAGCCCAGGTCAGGTGCTCCGGATCTTCAACCATGTCCAGATCCAGCCTCCAAGGCTGATGGATGCCCTCCTCCGTTACGGAAGAAGATATCAAGAAGTTGAGGGAGGCCAGATATCTGACCGCCGAAGTTTCGCATCGGCTGCCTGCCCGAGGGCAGGTCGTCCCTACTCCTGAACCCAACGAAGACGTCGTGTTCATCTCCCACTTCCTTCGAGGTCTAGGCCTCGCTCTGGATCCCTTCGTAAGGGGTTTGATGTTTTACTACGGGCTAGAATTCCACGATCTAGCCCCGGACTCCTTTCTTCACATCTCGGCATTTATTGTCGTGTGTGAGGCCTTTCTCCGCATTACCCCTCACTTCGGCCTGTGGCTCAAGACTTTTGATGTGAAGCCGAAGACAATCGAGGGACAACACGCAGCGTGCGGAGGAGCATTAATAAGAATGATTGCGGGAGCTCCGTGGCCAAAAGGTTCCTTTCCAGAGATCGTCTCCTCGAGCCATATGGATATGGAGGATGTAATCCTCAATCCAGACCCCAGGGTCTGTCGTTCCATCGTACGCCTCTATGTTTACGGGTTTGAATCCCTCTGGAAATTCATGGTCCAGCACCTCATTGGTGAAACATAGGGGGTGTGTGGCACCCCTGTATTTGGGTGTGTCGTGGTATTGGGATGTTTGTTGTGTTGCATTGCGTGCTGGAGTGCGCTTGCGTGGCCCGTAGATGGATCTGGTTGCGCCGTACTTTTGATGCGAGTCCTCACATGGATCGCGTATTGGCTTATGTGCGGCGTCGTTTGCCGCTTTATGTTGGCCACGAGCTCATCTATCCGACAGGATGGCCGTTTTGTTTTTTTTTTATTGCGGGGGATCTAAGGCCTCCTCATCGAATTCAGGTAGCAACTTTCGCTTCGGGTAGCTCTTGGTGTGGCAATTACTGCCGTACTTTGCTTCAGTGTTGAGTACTTCACTCCATCTGATTTTGAGTGTGTCTTGTGCAACCCTGAGCCTTTGCTTCTGCTTTTTCAGACTCCTCGTAGTGGCAACAAGCCGTTTATGGGTGTTCTGTTGCTCCGGGTGTCTATCCGGTGTGATGTTATCCGGACTGTTATCTTCGACGGAGTCGGGTTGTTCGGTTTGATTCTCCGTGTTGCCGTGGTCGGACGATGGTTCAATACCATGTTTGTCGTCCGCTGGCTCACCTTGCTCTATCGCTAGGTTTATATGATCGCTATTTCTGCCGAGGCGGGATTTGGCGGGGCGCTTACGCTGCCGCTTTGACTGCTTCTCGAGGGAACAATCCTTCGATATGTACTTCCGCTCTTCGTCGTTGTTTTCTTTCGGTGCGTCCACCATGTATACATCATATGATGAAGTGGGCATCTAGTGCCCTGTGGGCAGTGGTTCCTGTTCGTCTCCTGCATCGTCGTCCATACCGTCGATGTCTTCGGAGTCGAAGTCGAGCATGTCGGTCAAATCGTCGATAGTGGCTACTAAGTGGGTGGTGGGTGGGCGGCGAATTTCTTCGTCATTCGGATCCCAATCCAGCCGGACATAGTTCGGCCAGGACTCTCCTGATAGGGAGAGAGAGCTTAATGTGTTCAGTATGTCGCCGAAGGGCGAGTGCTGAAAGATATCCGCGGAGGTGAACTCCATGATCGGCGCCCAATCGGATTCGATAGGCACGGGCGCAGGCGATTCGGAGTCCGTGGCCGGGGAAGAATCCGGTAGTTTGGCGTCGCGGTTCATGTGAAGGGTAAGGTCGATATTCGGCTCGATCGCCGCTGAGAATATGGCCTCCGTGGCGGGGTCTATCCACCCGTCCATGGATGGCGCAATGGGCTCCGAATTGAGGGTCGGAGCGGTTGCCGGTGCGGTCTCCTGAACACTGTCCCATGGTAGAGCTAAATCATGTGCATCGTGACCGTGCGGCGCACTCGGCAGGGGCTTGAATCCGTCGAAGATCAAGTCTCCACGGATGTCGGCCGTGTAGTTTAAGATTCCAAACCTGACCCGGTGGCCAGGGGAGTAACTCTCGATCTGCTCCAGATGGCCAAGCGAGTTGGCCCGCAGTGCGAAGCCGCCGAATACAAAGATCTGTCCGGGGAGAAAAGTCTCACCCTGGACTGCATCGCTATCGATGATAGAAGGAGCCATCAAGCCTAACGACGACGACACAGAGGAAGTCTCAATGAAAGCACCAATGTCGGTGTCAAAACCGGCGGATCTCGGGTAGGGGGTCCCGAACTGTGCGTCTATGGCGGATGGTAACAGGAGGCAGGGGACACGATGTTTTACCCAGGTTCGGGCCCTCTTGATGGAGGTAAAACCCTACGTCCTACTTGATTATTCTTGATAATATGAGTAGTACAAGAGTTGATCTACCACGAGATCGGAGAGGCTAAACCCTAGAAGCTAGCCTATGGTATGATTGTCTGTTGTCCTACGGACTAAAACCCTCCGGTTTATATAGACATCGGAGAGGTTAGGGTTACACAAGGTCGGTTACAAAGGAGGAGATACACATATCCATATTGCCTAGCTTGCCTTCCACTTTTTTCCCTCCTGTGCTCAATCGAATCCTTCCCCCGCCCCGAGTTATAACACCCAAAGCCCAGGTCAGGTGCTCCGGATCTTCAACCATGTCCAGATCCAGCCTCCAAGGCTGATGGATGCCCTCCTCCGTTACGGAAGAAGATATCAAGAAGTTGAGGGAGGCCAGATATCTGACCGCCGAAGTTTCGCATCGGCTGCCTGCCCGAGGGCAGGTCGTCCCTACTCCTGAACCCAACGAAGACATCGTGTTCATCTCCCACTTCCTCCGAGGTCTAGGCCTCGCTCTGGATCCCTTCGTAAGGGGTTTGATGTTTTACTACGGGCTAGAATTCCACGATCTAGCCCCGGACTCCTTTCTTCACATCTCGGCATTTATTGTCGTGTGTGAGGCCTTTCTCCGCATTACCCCTCACTTCGGCCTGTGGCTCAAGACTTTTGATGTGAAGCCGAAGACAATCGAGGGACAACACGCAGCGTGCGGAGGAGCATTAATAAGAATGATTGCGGGAGCTCCGTGGCCAAAAGGTTCCTTTCCAGAGATCGTCTCCTCGAGCCATATGGATATGGAGGATGTAATCCTCAATCCAGACCCCAGGGTCTGTCGTTCCATCGTACGCCTCTATGTTTACGGGTTTGAATCCCTCTGGAAATTCATGGTCCAGCACCTCATTGGTGAAACATAGGGGGTGTGTGGCACCCCTGTATTTGGGTGTGTCGTGGTATTGGGATGTTTGTTGTGTTGCATTGCGTGCTGGAGTGCGCTTGCGTGGCCCGTAGATGGATCTGGTTGCGCCGTACTTTTGATGCGAGTCCTCACATGGATCGCGTATTGGCTTATGTGCGGCGTCGTTTGCCGCTTTATGTTGGCCACGAGCTCATCTATCCGACAGGATGGCCGTTTTGTTTTTTTTTATTGCGGGGGATCTAAGGCCTCCTCATCGAATTCAGGTAGCAACTTTCGCTTCGGGTAGCTCTTGGTGTGGCAATTACTGCCGTACTTTGCTTCAGTGTTGAGTACTTCACTCCATCTGATTTTGAGTGTGTCTTGTGCAACCCTGAGCCTTTGCTTCTGCTTTTTCAGACTCCTCGTAGTGGCAACAAGCCGTTTATGGGTGTTCTGTTGCTCCGGGTGTCTATCCGGTGTGATGTTATCTGGACTGTTATCTTCGACGGAGTCGGGTTGTTCGGTTTGATTCTCCGTGTTGCCGTGGTCGGACGATGGTTCAATACCATGTTTGTCGTCCGCTGGCTCACCTTGCTCTATCGCTGGGTTTATATGATCGCTATTTCTGCCGAGGCGGGATTTGGCGGGGCGCTTACGCTGCCGCTTTGACTGCTTCTCGAGGGAACAATCCTTCGATATGTACTTCCGCTCTTCGTCGTTGTTTTCTTTCGGTGCGTCCACCATGTATACATCATATGATGAAGTGGGCATCTAGTGCCCTGTGGGCAGTGGTTCCTGTTCGTCTCCTGCATCGTCGTCCATACCGTCGATGTCTTCGGAGTCGAAGTCGAGCATGTCGGTCAAATCGTCGATAGTGGCTACTAAGTGGGTGGTGGGTGGGCGGCGAATTTCTTCGTCATTCGGATCCCAATCCAGCCGGACATAGTTCGGCCAGGACTCTCCTGATAGGGAGAGAGAGCTTAATGTGTTCAGTATGTCGCCGAAGGGCGAGTGCTGAAAGATATCCGCGGAGGTGAACTCCATGATCGGCGCCCAATCGGATTCGATAGGCACGGGCGCAGGCGGTTCGGAGTCCGTGGCCGGGGAAGAATCCGGTAGTTTGGCGTCGCGGTTCATGTGAAGGGTAAGGTCGATATTCGGCTCGATCGCCGCTGAGAATATGGCCTCCGTGGCGGGGTCTATCCACCCGTCCATGGATGGCGCAATGGGCTCCGAATTGAGGGTCGGAGCGGTTGCCGGTGCGGTCTCCTGAACACTGTCCCATGGTAGAGCTAAATCATGTGCATCGTGACCGTGCGGCGCACTCGGCAGGGGCTTGAATCCGTCGAAGATCAAGTCTCCACGGATGTCGGCCGTGTAGTTTAAGATTCCAAACCTGACCCGGTGGCCAGGGGAGTAACTCTCGATCTGCTCCAGATGGCCAAGCGAGTTGGCCCGCAGTGCGAAGCCGCCGAATACAAAGATCTGTCCGGGGAGAAAAGTCTCACCCTGGACTGCATCGCTATCGATGATAGAAGGAGCCATCAAGCCTAACGACGACGACACAGAGGAAGTCTCAATGAAAGCACCAATGTCGGTGTCAAAACCGGCGGATCTCGGGTAGGGGTCCCGAACTGTGCGTCTATGGCGGATGGTAACAGGAGGCAGGGGACACGATGTTTTACCCAGGTTCGGGCCCTCTTGATGGAGGTAAAACCCTACGTCCTGCTTGATTATTCTTGATAATATGAGTAGTACAAGAGTTGATCTACCACGAGATCGGAGAGGCTAAACCCTAGAAGCTAGCCTATGGTATGATTGTCTGTTGTCCTACGGACTAAAACCCTCCGGTTTATATAGACATCGGAGAGGTTAGGGTTACACAAGGTCGGTTACAAAGGAGGAGATACACATATCCGTATTGCCTAGCTCGCCTTCCACTTTTTTCCCTCCTGTGCTCAATCGAATCCTTCCCCCGCCCCGAGTTATAACACCCAAAGCCCAGGTCAGGTGCTCCGGATCTTCAACCATGTCCAGATCCAGCCTCCAAGGCTGATGGATGCCCTCCTCCGTTACGGAAGAAGATATCAAGAAGTTGAGGGAGGCCAGATATCTGACCGCCGAAGTTTCGCATCGGCTGCCTGCCCGAGGGCAGGTCGTCCCTACTCCTGAACCCAACGAAGACGTCGTGTTCATCTCCCACTTCCTCCGAGGTCTAGGCCTCGCTCTGGATCCCTTCGTAAGGGGTTTGATGTTTTACTACGGGCTAGAATTCCACGATCTAGCCCCGGAATCCTTTCTTCACATCTCGGCATTTATTGTCGTGTGTGAGGCCTTTCTCCGCATTACCCCTCACTTCGGCCTGTGGCTCAAGACTTCTGATGTGAAGCCGAAGACAATCGAGGGACAACATGCAGCGTGCGGAGGAGCATTAATAAGAATGATTGCGGGAGCTCCGTGGCCAAAAGGTTCCTTTCCAGAGATCGTCTCCTCGAGCCATATGGATATGGAGGATGTAATCCTCAATCCAGACCCCAGGGTCTGTCGTTCCATCGTACGCCTCTATGTTTACGGGTTTGAATCCCTCTGGAAATTCATGGTCCAGCACCTCATTGGTGAAACATAGGGGGTGTGTGGCACCCCTGTATTTGGGTGTGTCGTGGTATTGGGATGTTTGTTGTGTTGCATTGCGTGCTGGAGTGCGCTTGCGTGGCCCGTAGATGGATCTGGTTGCGCCGTACTTTTGATGCGAGTCCTCACATGGATCGCGTATTGGCTTATGTGCGGCGTCGTTTGCCGCTTTATGTTGGCCACGAGCTCATCTATCCGACAGGATGGCCGTTTTGTTTTTTTTTTGATTGCGGGGGATCTAAGGCCTCCTCATCGAATTCAGGTAGCAACTTTCGCTTCGGGTAGCTCTTGGTGTGGCAATTACTGCCGTACTTTGCTTCAGTGTTGAGTACTTCACTCCATCTGATTTTGAGTGTGTCTTGTGCAACCCTGAGCCTTTGCTTCTGCTTTTTCAGACTCCTCGTAGTGGCAACAAGCCGTTTATGGGTGTTCTATTGCTCCGGGTGTCTATCCGGTGTGATGTTATCCGGACTGTTATCTTCGACGGAGTCGGGTTGTTCGGTTTGATTCTCCGTGTTGCCGTGGTCGGACGATGGTTCAATACCATGTTTGTCGTCCGCTGGCTCACCTTGCTCTATTGCTGGGTTTATATGATCGCTATTTCTGCCGAGGCGGGATTTGGCGGGGCGCTTACGCTGCCGCTTTGACTGCTTCTCGAGGGAACAATCCTTCGATATGTACTTCCGCTCTTCGTCGTTGTTTTCTTTCGGTGCGTCCACCATGTATACATCATATGATGAAGTGGGCATCTAGTGCCCTGTGGGCAGTGGTTCCTGTTCGTCTCCTGCATCGTCGTCCATACCGTCGATGTCTTCGGAGTCGAAGTCGAGCATGTCGGTCAAATCGTCGATAGTGGCTACTAAGTGGGTGGTGGGTGGGCGGCGAATTTCTTCGTCATTCGGATCCCAATCCAGCCGGACATAGTTCGGCCAGGACTCTCCTGATAGGGAGAGAGAGCTTAATGTGTTCAGTATGTCGCCGAAGGGCGAGTGCTGAAAGATATCCGCGGAGGTGAACTCCATGATCGGCGCCCAATCGGATTCGATAGGCACGGGCGCAGGCGGTTCGGAGTCCGTGGCCGGGGAAGAATCCGGTAGTTTGGCGTCGCGGTTCATGTGAAGGGTAAGGTCGATATTCGGCTCGATCGCCGCTGAGAATATGGCCTCCGTGGCGGGGTCTATCCACCCGTCCATGGATGGCGCAATGGGCTCCGAATTGAGGGTTGGAGCGGTTGCCGGTGCGGTCTCCTGAACACTGTCCCATGGTAGAGCTAAATCATGTGCATCGTGACCGTGCGGCGCACTCGGCAGGGGCTTGAATCCGTCGAAGATCAAGTCTCCACGGATGTCGGCCGTGTAGTTTAAGATTCCAAACCTGACCCGGTGGCCAGGGGAGTAACTCTCGATCTGCTCCAGATGGCCAAGCGAGTTGGCCCGCAGTGCGAAGCCGCCGAATACAAAGATCTGTCCGGGGAGAAAAGTCTCACCCTGGACTGCATCGCTATCGATGATAGAAGGAGCCATCAAGCCTAACGACGACGACACAGAGGAAGTCTCAATGAAAGCACCAATGTCGGTGTCAAAACCGGCGGATCTCGGGTAGGGGGTCCCGAACTGTGCGTCTATGGCGGATGGTAACAGGAGGCAGGGGACACGATGTTTTACCCAGGTTCGGGCCCTCTTGATGGAGGTAAAACCCTACGTCCTGCTTGATTATTCTTGATAATATGAGTAGTACAAGAGTTGATCTACCACGAGATCGGAGAGGCTAAACCCTAGAAGCTAGCCTATGGTATGATTGTCTGTTGTCCTACGGACTAAAACCCTCCGGTTTATATAGACACCGGAGGGGGCTAGGGTTACACAAGGTCTGTTACAAAGGAGGAGATATACATATCCGTATTGCCTAGCTTGCCTTCCACGCCAAGTAGAGTCCCATCCGGACACGGGACGAAGTCTGCAATCTCGTATCTTCATAGTCCAACAGTCCGGCCAAAGGATATAGTCCGGCTATCCGGAGATCCCCTAATCTAGGACTCCCTCACCCTCCGAAGATCTCGCAGTCTAAACCCTAGTCCCGCTCCTCTCGCGCCGCCGGACACGTTCCTGTTCACCGGACGCATCCGCCTCCGCCACCCGCACCAATCCGGGCGCGACACGTGTCCACCGCCGCCTCCCACCGCCGCCGTCCCACGAGCGCACGGTGGCCCCGCCGAGCCCGACCCCGCCGCCCCGTGCGCCCGCGTCCGCCTCCCACCACCGCCCGGGTGCTCTGCCGCCGCCTTCGTCCGCCGTCCGCTCCAGTGCCGCCCGGTCGCCGTCCTCGTCGTACCCGCCGCCAGCCGCCGTCCAGCCTCGTCGCCACCTCCGTCGGCACCGGATCAGGCGAGGTCCGGCCGGATCCCGGCCTCCCTGACCCCGCTCCGCTGTCTCCCTCCTCTCTAGCGTAACTCCAGCGACAATCCCGGCGAACCTCGATTCGCGTGCCACATCAAACCCTATATCTGGAGGGTATAATTTTCCTCTTAAGTCATTTTTCTGCAACATTTTATGCCGCTGTTCATTACCTCGTATCTCTATGACCGTGGCTCCGTTTCATGCATATGATATATCAGAATGTTCATTGTGAGATTCTCTTCACTTCGTTCCATTGTGGCAGTCTTTTTTCAGTTCATCTTGATTCCCTAATCATTGATGCAAGAGTGCTATAATTTTTTTACTGTTGTTACTTATCATATCATGGTGATTTGTCATTTTTGTCACATTTGATGTGTGCTTCATATGGGCATGAGCTCTACATGTGTTTTGAACTATGTCATGCCATATTTATAGTGGAGTTTGTCTTGCATTTTTGTAATCAATGTGGTGACTAGTACAAGCATGCAAAGTAGCCTCTGCAATGTTGCTGTTTTCAGGGACTTAGGATTGCTAAGTCCTTTTCCTTCTATTATTTTAATGCCATGTAAACTTCATGCTACAGTGATATCCATGATTGTTTTGAGTTACTTCAGTAAGGGTGTTTAGAACATGTGGTTATGCTCTACCCATCCATGCCCCTGATTGCAATTATGGAGTGCCCTACCATGTCTTGTTCTTGCTCTACTTTTGCTATAAAATGTTCCTGGCAGAATGTTAACATGTGAATCAATATTTCCATGGTTGTTGCTAGTGATCCATGCATGCTATGAACATGCTCTTGCCATGGTTAGCTTCATGAACATGTCATCTTGATGTTGGTATGTTGTTTTTGTCATGCAAGGCTTTGTGATGAGTGGTTTGAGCTCGCAAAGTTGCCTTCATAATTCTATTTTTGCCATGCTCTGTTTTTCTGCTAAGTCTGAAACTGTTAATAAAACTTGCTATGTTTACATGGGTGCTATTATATCTTCTGTGCCTTTTTGGCTCATGTTCAGTAAGGGACTTTTGATCTATGCTTTTGGTAGAATCATGCCCTCCCTTTGTTTGCTATGATATGTTCATGTAGCATGTTGTTTGCTAGCTCTAAACTTGGCTTCCTGATGTTATTTCTGGCATGTTAGTATTTTTCACTAAGTTTGTGATGCTGATATCTTTTGGACTTTTTCCATGCTTGTTTGAACCTGGTCTTTTGTGATTTAGCCGTAGCTCAATGTTCCTTTTTTGTCAACCATCTTGTGTACATCACTTCCATATACTTTTTTTCTATGTTGGAGTGCAGTAGCTTAGATTCTTGTTGAATTCTAGATGGCATCGTGCAGTTAATCGCAGAATTGTGTCATTCTTGTTGCCATTTGCAAAACGTGCATCCGTTTCCAGTGATCTTTATATCGATTTTAACTGAAATCATCTCATGTTTACAACGACATACTTGGTTTGCCAAGTTGATGCCTTGATATTTCTTTTCCTTCCGGAGCATGCATATGCATTGCATATCACATCTCACATATCATGCCATATTTTGCATCATGTTGCTTGTGCATTGCAGCGTGATTGCTTATTGGTCCTTTGCTTGTGTTCTTGCTTTGGGTAGAGCCGGGAGACGAGTACGTGACAAGATGACCATACCCTCTGATATCTTTGACAAGACTAGCTTTTGACAACTCTGATAACTTTGCAGGCAAGATGACCATACCCTCGAAATCACTTATATATTTGCTTGCTAGTTGCTCGCTTTATTGCTCTGCCACGTTACCTACCACTTGCTATATCATGCCTCCCATATTGCCATGTCAAGCCTCTAACCCACCTTTCCTAGCAAACCGTTGTTTGGCTATGTTACCGCTTTTGCTCAGCCCCTCTTATAGCATTGTTAGTTGCAGGTGAAGCAGAAGTTTGTTCCATGTTTGGAACATGGATATGTTGGGATATCACAATATCTCTTATTTAATTAATGCATCTATATACTTGGTAAATGGTGGAAGGCTCGGCCTTATGCCTGGTGTTTTGTTCCACTCTTGCCGCCTTAGTTTCCGTCATACCGGTGTTATGCTCCTTGATTTTGCATTCGTGACGCGGTTGGGTGTTATGGGAACCCCTTGACAGTTCTCCTTAAATAAAACTCCTCCAGCAAGGCCCAACCTTGGTTTTACCATTTGCCACCTAAGCCTTTTCCCTTGGGTTCCACGGACTCAAGGGTCATCTTTATTTTAAACCCCCGGGCCAGTGCTCCTCTGAGTGTTGGTCCAAAACAGAGCCAATTGCAGGGCCACCTCGGGGAAACTTGAGGGTTGGTTTTAATTGTACGTAGTATTCATCCTGTCGTGGAATTGTCACGGCAGATGTCCTAGAAAAATGACTTAGTTGTAGGGCCGTCGCAACTAGGAAGCTTAATGGGGTTAATCGGGACAAAGGACACGAGAGGTTTTATACTAGTTCGGCCCCTTACGGTGAAGGTAAAGCCTACGTCTAGTTGTGTTGGAATTGCTAGGGTTTTCGATGACTAGGGAGCGAATACACTTTGCCTGGCTTCGAGTTGTTGTTTCTTGTCCTTAAGCCGCCGCCAGGTCGTCCCCTTATATACACGGGTTGACGCCTAGCGGCCTACAGAGTCCCGGCCGGCTCATAAAACGTGTCCGGCTCGGTGACTTCTTTTACATGCCTTTCTTTACAAGTCTTTCCTTACATAAGGCGGTTTACAATATTGGTCCTTAAGCCACCTCTAGGTTTAGGCCTTCTATAAGTCTTAATAAAGTACCGCCTTGAATGCTATTGGGCTTCTTTTGTAACCCGCCGTTGGGGCTGACCCGACCCCTTCTGGGCGGGTCTTACCTGGTAGCTATATTCCCAACATTAGGCCCCAGGTTGACTTTGAACTTTGTTTTTGTCAATCTTCAATACTTAGATGAAATCCATCTTCCTCTCTTTGTGAAAATTTTGTAACCTGCCGTGACGTCATCTTCTGAAAACACAAAAAACTGTTATGACATCACCCTCAACGGATCTTTATCTTTTAATTTCTTCCGAGAATCGAGGCATCCATTTAGTTGGATAGTCATTATTTGGGTCTTCCTCGATTTTTGCGCCCGCTTGTTCGCTTATCTCCTTATAAATAGACACGCACCAGTCTTTCTCATTCTTCTCTTTCTCCGTCCTCTTCCTCTCGCAACCCTACCGCCGCTCGAGCTCCGCCACCGTCGCAGAGCTCCTCGTCTCTGTCGACCTTGACCGCTGCATCAACCTGAATCGGTCAGAGAACGGCGGCGACCTCCGTAGAAGATCCGTTGTTGTACATTTTCATCTTCCTGCTCCTTAGATCCGCATTAGGGTTTCTAAGTTTCCTGTGTGTTCTTCACAGTTCGTCACGGGTTCGTTGTAGTTCTTCCACTGTAGCTTCTTCTTGATCCAAAAAGAAACATATAATCGTAGGGTAGTTGTTTTGCACCCATCCTTGATACTAGTAGATTCCTTCTTCTGGTAAAAAGGGTTTCATTAGAGCTCATGAACTCTTCTGTGCCAGGCTTTTAGGCCTAGAATTTTTTCCATTTTGAACGACCACTCGATCCAGAATAATATCAAGAATTTAGGAAACCTGTTTGCCTCAACACTTAGCCAATTATGTTTCTGTTTTCCTCCAAATGTCTGTAGTCATGGCGACTTATGATCCCAGCTTACTTTTCCCTTATATGACATTAGCCCTTACTTAAGCCACCATTACCTATTTGCACCATGATCATTTAACTGTTAATTTCACCATTGAATTGAACCGGCACGTTACTTTCTTTTCAGTTCATCTTTTGATCATCATGCCATCAAAAGCACCGACCGTCTGCAACTGGGTCCCTTCCACAGTAACTGAGGACAACCTGAAGGAATTCTTCACCATAGGTTTTTTGCCAGGGAAGAATGTTATGTCTTACCGTGCACCTGACCTGGACGAGGAATGGCCCAATCCCAAATATGGTGAAGTCATTGTCTTTTCTGACCACATGAATCGTGGCTTTTCACCACCCGGCTCAAAGTTCTTCAGAGATGTTCTCCAGTTTTTCAAACTCCACCCTCAAGATATCGGGCCCAATTCCATATCCAATATCTGCAATTTTCAAATTCTATGTGAGGTGTACCTTTAAGAAGAACCGACTGTGGAACTCTTTAGAGAGTATTTTTATCTGAACCGCCAGAACGAGTGTACCAATGGCCCTAGCTTGGAACTTGGAGGCATCTCGATTCAGCGCCGACAGGGCGCCATACTCCGCCTCAGAGTCTTGCCGAGTCATCCCAAAGACTGGAATCATACCTGGTTCTATTGTCAAGACACTTCACCAACCAACGAGAAACCACTGCCGGGTTACCGCGCGGAGCGTCTAGATTCCAAGTTTGCACTCCCTTACAAGCTCACTGCCGCCGAATGCAAGAAGCTTATTCCATCAATTAAAAGGATTAACGCCTTATAGGGGAACGGCTTAACCGGAGTTGACTTGACCCATTGCTGGGTCTCATGGCAGGTCATCCCTCTAAGTCGCTGATCCAAATTGATGTATGAATATGGTGGAGTCCCAAATGACTCTCTTCGTCACAGCTCCATTCAACTAACTAAAGAAGATATTGTTTCAATGTCAACTCTCCTGGTGAACGACAAATATGAAGACTGCAGTAAAGTCGGGTTAAACCCCTTCTGCAAACTTAATCCGGCGCCTGAGGTAAAAAAAAACCTAACCTTTTTCTCTTTGTATTTTTCTCAGCAGTTTTAAATACCTGCATGACCTTTTATCTTGTTTACTTGTTTACAGGCCAAATCGGACTTCTGGAAAGCCAAGTAGGACCATGAAGCCGCCAAGAAGGCTAGAGCCACTGCCATAACAGCAAAGAAGACGACCCGGAGGTCCAAGAAGAAGAAAAGGAGCACCGCTGAAGACCTGTTAAAGCTTGATGATGATACTTCTGAGTCGGAGGTAGCCCTTGACTCCCTTGGCCAGTTTTTTAATAACCTTATTGACATTGACCATTGCCAGGACGACACAGGGGCCAGTCAGGCCGTAAAAGAAGAGGTAACTATTTCCTTCGACTCAGCCCATTTGCCAAGACAGAAAGTTCGACTGGTAACCCGGAAAGTAAGGTTTTCACACCCTTTGGCTTATTTGGACCCTCAGTTTCTTTTGAAAAAGTAGCAACATGAGAGCTGCCATCAGGCCCGGAACGATGATGAACCGCCTTCCGTTCTTCAACAAACTCCTCAAAAACGCCAGAATGAGGTCTCTTTTATCTTCATCTTTTACTTTTCATTAATGGATGTTCTCCCTTGCATTGCTAACTTTATTTTATTTTTTGCAGGAGGTGTCTCGCTCTTCTGGCGACTCATCTCAGACTCAATTTCCGGCCTTCAAGACTACCCCTGGGTAATAAAAAATTCAACTTTCCTCCGTGTCTTTTCAACTGCATCTTTGTACTAACTGTCTCATAACCTCTTTCTTAGTGGTCAAGCCAAGTCCTAGAAGGCCAAGGTGACTAAACCGGCAGAAGACCCGTCAGTTCTTGCACCTGAACCGGCCATGCCAACTTCTCCCCCTCGAACTAAAGCACCAGAAGACCCGGCTGTCAATGCTCAATTGGATCCTCCTAAGCCGTCAGCTGATGACACTGTTGTTAATCCCTCTACTGCCGGACCATCCAGCTCAGCCAACCTGCCATCATCGTCTGACCATGACATTCTGATCACTGGAATCCGTTTTGTTGAGTCGGGGACTCCCACTGTGTTAGCTCGACACACCACTAAACGAGAAGCCCTGGAGAGACAGAAAGTGCGTTTTGATATTTCTCACTACAGCCATCTGAACGCTAATGACATATTGTCTGGCTATCTCAGCCATGTTCATTCTAGCCGTGAGTCGGAGATTGAGATGGTCAAGCAACTTCAGCTGAAATATGAGGTATGTTCTCTGGTTTACTTATACTCTGCCAGCCCCCAAGTCTTCAGATGATGATCCTGAATGATCTGGAGACTTTATGTTATAGATGGATACTTTCTCTTTAAGTCTTTCAGAAGTCCAACAGAATAGTGCAAACTTCACCTGTAGTCCCCAAGGGCCGGCTCAATTTATCATAAATGAATCGACACTTAACTTCATAGCTGTCTTTTACTAATCCCAAAAAATATTGTAATCTGGCTTAATCTTGAGAAACTTTCTGAATATCATGCATTAGCCCCCAAGTGCCAAGTGTTGTTACTTTGTAAGGTACTTGGGACTTGAAATATATAAGAGTCATAAGAAATTGTTTTGGCAGACACTAGCCCCAAGTGCCAAGTGTTATTACTTTTTAAAACACTTGGGACTTTGAAACATATAAGAGTCATAAAAGATTGCTTTGGCAGACATTAGCCCCCAAGTGTCAAGTAGTATTGCAATGCAAAGTACTTGAAGCTTGAATATTTATAACTTTTAGTTTAAGCCTTGACACACCTCTGTATGTTTTGTAGAACGCCCTATCTGAACTGGGCTCTCAATTAACTGATGCCAAGACCCGGCTGGCGGATCAAGAGGCAGAAATCAAGTCTGCTGATTCTAAACTTCAATTAACTCTTGCTGAGACAAAAAAATTGAAAACCATCTTGACTGCCAAACAGAACTCCTGGGCTAAAGAAAAGACACTATTGACACAACGCGCCGAAAAAGATGAAGCAGATCTTGAGGAGGTTACCACGGAGCTGGCCGACTTAAAGAACCGGGTGTCTCAAATGGTTTCCGCCATCTTTGGTAAGCCATCTGTACTGATCTTTTATACCTTCTTTTGACCCAGAATATAAACCGCCTGCTGACCCCTTGTTTTTTTAAAAAATGTGCAGGCCCGCGAAGCAAAAATCTGAGCCAAGATAATGTGACTAAACTGAAGGCGGTCTATACCTTAGTGGATCAGTTGTACACTGGCACTCAACGAGCACTTGCTACTATCTCTCGTGCCAACCAAGGACCCAACCGACTCAGTGATGTCTTGAAAAAAATTGTCAATATTACCCGCCAGGTTTCAAGAAGTCAAACGATCCTGTGCTAGAGCCGGAGCCTTGACTGCCCTGAGCCGCTCCAAAGCCGAGGTGCCAGATCTAGACCCGGCGGATGTAGCCAGGGGGTACCCTACCATGAAGGAAGACGGGTCTCTATTTGAGCAGGATGACTTCGTTGCTTGCGTGAGGGGAGTTCAACCTCAGGCCACCATTCTTGGAGATGAGACCAACATTGACAAATATCAGCCGGGTTTTGATTTAGAGAATAAGAAGATAGCGACTCCCTCTTACAAGGTGACAGACCTTATCTCGCTGGTTCGTCAACATACGTTTGCTCCAGAAGATGATCCGGCTAGCCTGATTGATGATGAAGTAGAGTTTATTGCCGTGAACGGCTTTGACTGGTCCAATCCCAGCTTCCAATTAACACAAGGAGGTGAACAAGCGAGGGAAGAGTGAGAACCATCTTTGTGGGCTCTTTAAAGCCTTGTAATAGATTTAGCTTGAAACAACTGCATATTTTGCCTATGCCATCGTGCATAAAATGACGTGTGTTACTCTTTGCTTCCTGACGTCAATATATGCGTCACATTTATGGTTATCTCTGTAATATTTCGGCTCTGTTCCTGTAGAAAAGGAAAGAACTGGCTTGGCAGTTTAGCACCGAATGGGTCAGAACACCCGGTATATAACCATTGGTTTATCATAGTAGAAGAAACAAAAACAGATGCGAAAATAAACAAGGTTGAAACAACCTTTGATTAACACATAAACAACTGTTCATAAATAACAGTCATACCTGTATTTTTTACCTCTGGACCAGCGGTTTATATGACCCGGGTGATGAGGTTGTTGATCCAATCCTTTTGAGAAGTCAATGTTTCTGTACGCCTGATGACTATCATGCCTTAGCGGCTTATTGTCAAATAGTCAAGCCGGTGAAAAGAACGCACTGATTGTTTAAAATTGAGACAATAAAAGACCAATAAGGCAAGTAACAGTTTGTAAACAATACAAATTAACCTTGTAACTAAAAGTTGGGGGTTTCTGATTCGAATACGATCAGTAAACCGGACCAAAGGTGTTAGCTAAGATTCAAATATGATCATATAGCCCCCAGTGGCTTTGGCGTTGTGCCGATCAAGAGGGTACCGACAGCTATGTTATCTTTGGTTCAAATACGACCTATGTTTGAACAGGAAGCCCCCAAATGACCTTGAGAGGGTTTTAACGACCCTGATTCAAATACGATCCAAGTCGGACCCAAAAGGGGTTAAGCTATGATTCGAATATGATCAAGAAGCCCAGTAGTGAGTTTGGCTTTGAGCTGACCAAGAGGGTTACGACATCTATGTTCTCTTTGGTTCAAACACGACCTATGTTTGAACAGGAAGACCCCAAGTGATCATGAGGTTTACGGCTAGATTCGAATACGATCATAAGCCGAACCAGAAAGGTTAAGCTAAATTCAGATATGATCAGCTCCTTAATAGTCATGTAAAATAGTAAAGATATATGACCTTTGAAGAGGAAAAAGGATAGAGGTCCTGCTTTATTACTTATCATAGTATATACAACGTCGAAGTATGTACATGACGAGAGTCGGTGGCTCAGGTGTAGTACGGCCGAAGTTGAGCAATGTTGCACGGCCGACGGGTCTCCTCCTCCGACTTACATGAGACTTTGTGCTCTCGAACGTCAATGAGGTAATATGACCCGTTGTTTAAGTTCTTGCTGACCACAAAGGGTCCTTCCCAAGGCGGGGATAACTTGTGTGCATCTGACAGATCCTGGATGAGCCGGAGCACCAGGTCACCTTCTTGAAAAGTCTTGGACTTAACCTGACGGCTGTGATAACAGTGCAGGTCCTGTTGATAAATTGCTGATCGAGCCGCTGCTATGTCTCTCCCTTCATCTAACAGTTCAAGTGCATCCTGTCTGGCTTGTTCGTTATTAGCTTCAACATAAGCCGCCACACGAGGCGAGTCATGACGGGTGTCACTAGGCAGCACCGCTTCCGCTCCATAAACCATTAAGAAAGGTGTATAACCTGTGCACCTGTTAGGAGTGGTGTTGACACTCCACAGTACCTAGGGTAACTCCTCTACCCAACAACCTGGCGTACGTTGTAAGGGAACCATGAGCCGGGGTTTGAGACCTTTTAAGATTTCCTGATTTGCTCTCTCAGCCTGCCCATTAGATTGAGGGTGGGCTATAGAAGAAACATCAAGCCGGATATGCTCACGTTGACAAAACTCCATAGCCCCTTGGGATAAATTAGTGCCATTGTCAGTGATAATGCTATGTGGAAAACCAAAGCAAAAGATCACCTTTTTTCATGAACTGAACCACTGTGGCTACATCACACTTACTCACTGGCTCTGCCTGAACCCACTTTGTGAATTTGTCAACTGCCACTAAAAGATGTGTCTTTTTATCCTTAGTCCTATTGAAAGGTCCAACCATGTCAAGCCCCCAGACCGCAAACGGCCAAGTGATTGGAATCATCCGCAACTCTTGAGCCGGCACATGTGCTTGTCCTACAAATTTTTGACATCCATCACACCTACTGACCAGATCCTCTGCATCAACATGAGCCGTCAACCAGTAAAAACCATGACGAAAAGCTTTAGCCACAAGAGACTTTGACCCGGCGTGATGACCACAACCCCCTTCATGGATCTCAAGAAGTATTTCTTGGCCTTCTTCAGGACAAACACACCGCTGAAACGCTCCAGTGACCCTGCGATGGTATAACTCTCCGTCAGAAATCGTCATTGATTTGGACCGCCGGGTGATCTGTCGGGCCAGGGTCTCATCCTCTGGAAACTCGCCCCGGGTCATGTAAGCCAAGAACGGTACTGTCCAATCTGGGATGACGTGAAGTACCGCCACCATCTACGCCTCCGGGTCAGGAACGGCTAAATCTTCCTCTGTAGGTAACTTAATAGATGGGTTATGCAAAACATCCTAAAAGGTGTTAGGTGGCACCGTCTTATGCTGAGATCCCAGCCGTCTTAAAGCATCGGCCGCTTCGTTCTTCCTACAGTCAATGTGTTCCACCTGATAATCTTTAAAATGTCCTGCAACACCATCGACTTCATGGCGATAAGCTGCCATGAGAGGGTCCTTCGAATCCCACTTGCCTGATACCTGTTGAGCCACCAAATCTGAATCGCCAAGGCACCGGACCCGGCTCAGACTCACTTCTTTAGCCATTCGAAGACCATGGAGCTAGGCTTCATATTCTGCGTGTTGTTAGTACAAGGAAACATCAATCCCAACACATAACAAAATTTTTCACCTCGATGGGAAGTTAACACCACTCCAGCCCCCGAGCCTTCCAAATGTCTGGACCCATCAAAGTGAATCGTCCAATATGTGTTTTCTGGTTTCTCTCTGGCATATGCATCTCTGTCCAATCATTAATAAAGTCAACCAGCGCTTGAGATTTGATCGCAGTACGTGGTACATACTTCAACCCATGAGACCCAAGTTCAATGGCCCACTTGGCGACTCGTCCAGTAGCTTCTCTATTTTGAATGATGTCTCCCAAAGGAGCAGAGCTAACCACAGTGATTGGGTGACCCTGAAAGTAATGTTTGAGCTTTCAGCTTGCCATGAATAGCCCATAAACGAGCTTCTGCCAATGTGGATATCTTTGTTTAGATTCAATCAACACCTCACTGACGTAGTAAACCGGCCATTGGACCGGATGTTCCTTGCCAGCCTCCTTGCGTTCCACCACAATCGCCACACTAACAGCTCGTGAGTTAGCGGCTACATATAACAATAGCGGTTCTTTCTCAACCGGAGCAGCAAGAACCGGCTGCTCAGCAAGCTATTTCTTCAGATCCTCAAAGGCAGAATTTGGAGCTTCACTCCAAACAAAGTCATCCGTCTTCTTCATCATCTGATACAAAGGCATCGTCTTCTCCCCTAACCAGCTTATGAACCGGCTCAGAGCAGCAACACGACCCGGCAGCCGTTGAACATCATTAATGCATGCTGGTTTGGCCAGGGATGTCATTGCCTTAATTTTCACCGGGTTAGCTTCAATACCTCGGTTGGACACCAAAAAACTCCAGAGTTTGCTGGCTGGGACTCCAAAAACACACTTGGCCGGGTTAAGCATCATCTTGTAGACCCGGAGGTTATCAAAGGTCTCCTTCAGATCTGTTACCAAGGTTTCCTCTTTTCTGGACTTCACCACTATATCATCCACATAAGCATGAACATTACACCCAATTTGACTGTGAAGGCAATTCTGTGCACACCGTTGATAAGTCGCTTGGGCACTCTTAAGCACAAAAGGCATAGACACATAGCAGAAGGCTCCAAACGGAGTGATGAAAGTTGTCTTCTCCTGGTCCTTGACTGCCATCTTGATCTGATGATAACCTGAATAAGCATCCAGAAAACTCAAACGCTCACAACCTGCCGTAGCATCAATGATCTGATCAATACGAGGGAGAGCAAAAGGGTCAACTGGACAAGCTTTGTTTAAATTGGTGTAATCCACACACATACGCCAGGTGCTGTTCTTCTTGAGTACAAGCACCGGGTTAGCCAACCACTCTGGGTCAAAAACTTCCACAATGAACCCGGCCGCCAAGAGCCGGGCCACCTCTTCTCCAATGGCCTTGCGCCTTTCCTCGTTAAACCATTGGAGAAACTACCTGACTGGCTTAAACTTCGGATCAATATTAAGAGTGTGCTCAGCGAGTTCTCTCGGGACACCCAGATGTCAGAAGGTTTCCATGCAAAGATGTCCCGGTTCTCATGGATGAACTCGATGAGGGTGCTTTCCTATTTTGGATCCAAGTTGGCACTGATGATGAACTGCTTGGATGAGTCGCCAGGCACAAAATCAACCGTTTTGGTGTCATCAGCTGACTTGAATTTCAACACCGGTTCATGCTCCGTTGTTGGCTTCTTTAAAGACGTCATGTCTGCCAGGTCAACATTATCTTCATAAAATATTAACTCCTTTGTTGCACAAACAGACTCAGCATAAGCGGCATCTCCTTCTTCACACTCCAGGGCTATTTTCCGGCTTCCATGTACTGTAATGGTGCCTCTATAACCCGACATCTTGATCTGCAGATACACATAACACGGCCGAGCCAAGAACTTGGCGTAAGCTGGCCGTCCAAACAGAGCATGATATGGGCTTTTGATCTTAACCACCTCAAAAGTTAACTTCTCCACCCTGGAATCATATTCATTCCCAAGGCAACTTCCAGTTCAATCTTACCAACTAGGTATGCCGACTTGCCAGGTACAACGCTGTGAAAAATAGTGTTGGATTGCTTAAGTCTCTTATCAGTCAATCCCATCCGACGGAACGTCTCATAGTAGAGGATGTTGATGCTACTTCCTCCATACATGAGCACTTTCGGTAATTTATATCCACCAACCTGAGGTGCCACTACCAAGGCTAAGTGACCCGGATTATCAACCCGGGGAGGATTATCTTCTCTGCTCCACACAATAGGCTGTTCTTACCACCTTAAATAATGTGGAATCGTCGGCTCAACGGCATTGAAAACCCTCTTATGAAGCTTCTGGTCCCTCTTGCATAAACTAGTGGTAAATACATGGTATTACCCACTATTTAACTATTTTGGGTTTCTCTGATATCTGGACTGTTGCTGCTGATTACCTTGGCCGGGTTGTGGATTATAACCTCCCTGGTTACCCGTATGGCCCTGACCGTGGAAACCGCCTCCACCTGAATCGACGCCCGGGCCATGAAAGCTGCCTTCGCCTCAACCGCCGCCAGGCCCGTGACTTCCATCAAATGTGTTTGAATTTTTAAATGCCTTCATGATAGTACAGTCTTTCCACAGATGGGTGGCTGGCTTCTCCCAGGAGCCGTGTCTTGGGCAAGGTTCATTCAATAGTTGCTCGAGGGTGGGACCTGACCCACCTGACCGAGGGGGTTGCCTACCCTTGCGCCAGTGATTGTTTCCCTGTGCATTGGTGTTAGCCACAAATTCGTCAGCCTTACGTTTATTACCTCCTTGATTTGTCGGGTTATGCTGGTGACCCTTGTCGTTGCCGTTCTTCTTTCCCTTCCCCATTTTTTCTTCACCAGACACGGGATCCTTGGTACTGTCAGAATCAGCATACTTGTCCAGAGCCGCCATCAACTTGCCCATGTCATTGCAATCACACTTGAGCCGCCCCAGCTTCTGCTTCAGAGGTTGAAAACAGCAATTTTTCTCCAACATTAAGACTGTCGAGCCAGCATCCATTTTATCAGATGAATGTATTATCTCCTTGACCCGACGCACCCAATGGGTTGTGGACTCCCCTTCCTCTTGCTTACAATTAGTCAGGTCCATGATTGACATAGGTTGCTTACATGTGTCTTTGAAGTTCTGAATGAACCGGGCCTTCAACTCCGCCCATGAGCCGATGGAATTGGGTGGCAACCCTTTCAACCAGGTGCGAGCTGTTCCATCCAACATCATGGTGAAGTACTTAGCCATTGCTGCATCGCTGACCTCCAACAGCTCCATTGCCATCTCGTAACTCTCAATCCATGCCCCAGGCTGCAAATCGGCCGTGTAGTTAGGCACTTTAAGAGGCCCCTTAAAGTCTTTAGGTAAGCGCTCATTACGTATAGCCGGCACCAGGCAAGGAACACCTCATGTCCTTGTGGCTACTCCTGCCTCAACAGAGGTTGCTGGATAAGCCAGAAAAGTTTGATGAGCCGCCTGCTTAGCTGCCAGTTAAACCACCCGCTCAGCCTCTTGTCGGATCCTCTCCTGATCCGCTAAGTTAAGGCCTCCAACCTGCACCGGCTCATGCCTGCCCAGTTGGTTACGGAGTTGAGCGTTGCTTGACATATCAGCTGAGTCTATATGCCTGCTATGGCTCGGGCTCCAGCTCGGGCGAGGGGTTGAATGAATTCTGTCTCGACTGTAAGAGTACGCATCCTACTGCGCTAGAGCCGTCTGAATAAGTTCTCTCACCCTTCGTGTTTCGATTGTTGTCGAAGAGTCGCCTTCCATCGGGAGAGCCACCAAACGAGCCGACGCAACAATGAGGTTTTCCAAAGGATTGGAGAAGTGACCCGGTGGTGTTGGCGCATAATGAGGCGGAGCGGTATACATACGAGGTGGTTCCATGCCACACGGCTGAACCGGTGCTCCGGGTGTTGTGATCCGATTTGCCTCCGACGGGTTACTTCGACCGGCCCCGGGTGTGTGGAAAAGGTTCCTAGGATGGAGCGTCAGAGGTAGACGTGACTGAGTTTTCTGATGCCTTCTCCTCATGAACTCGTTTGACGCGTTCAGATCCACCGAGAGCCGGAAAGTCTCCGCTTGAAGCTGCTGAGCACGAGCGTCCAAAGCCGCCCGCTAAGCGGCCATACTGACCTCTTCTGCTGCTAAATTTTCCATGGCCTGTGCCATCTCTTCGCGTACCTGTGCCACCTCCATGTCGTGCTGGGATTTATCCGCTGGCTCCACCACGGAAGTCAACAGAGCCGTCAATTTATCCATGAGGTCCATTAGCATCTGGGCCGGGGGCGCGCGGGGTCTCCTAACCCAGCCGCTGCCGACCCGGTGGTTGCTGGTGCTGCCATGGAGTTCTGCCCGGGCTGAGTGCCTGCCATGAAGACTCCGACTCGATTCGGCGGCTCAAAGGAGTCCGGAATACTGCTGCAATCGGAACAGCCCCCAAGCATGTCATCCTACAGCTGATACAAAGAATCCGTCTCGCCTGTTGATGATGTGGCATCAGAACAGATGGCCGTCTCCCCGCCATCCACTGATCCTTCCAAGTATTCACCTTCATGTATGCAACCCACAAAGGCATGTTTTACGGCGGGTCGGGCCCGGCATGTCTCGCGCGCTGAGCCGTCTCGATGATGTTGGTGCAGACGTCTGGCTTAGGGCCCGATTCGCCAATCTGGCCGATGAAGACATGAATCCCGCCGAAGGGGACCCGGTACCCGTACTCAATTGAGCCAGCCTCGGGGCCCTAGCCTTCATCGTCGATGTAGAGCTTGCCGCGACGACTCTTGGTCATCCGGCCCACAACGTATCCCTTGAGCCCTTCGAAGCCGCCCTTCAAGAACTCAAATCCACCGTGCGCTGGCCCCACGGTGGAAGCCAACTGTCATGGAATTGTCATGGCAGATGTCCTTGCAAAAGGACTTAGTCATAGGGCCATCGCAACTAGGAATCTTAAAGGGGTTAATCGGGACAAAGGTCACGAGAGGTTTTATACTAGTTCGGCCCCTTACGGTGAAGGTAAAGCCTACGTCTAGTTGTGTTGGAATGTTGGGGTTTTCGATGACCAGGGAGCGAATACACTTTGCCTGGCTTTGAGTTGTTATTTCTTGTCCTTAAGCCGTCACCGGTTCGTCCCCTTATATACACGGGTTGACGCCTCGCGGCCTACAGAGTCCCGGCCGGCTCATAAAACGTGTTCGGCTCAGTGACTTCTTTTACATGCCTTTCTTTACAAGTCTATCCTTACATACGGCGGTTTACAATATTGGGCCTTAAGCCGCCTCTGGGCTTAGGCCTTCTATAAGTCTTAATAAACTACCACCTTGAATGTTACTGGGCTTCTTTTGTAACCCGCCGTTGGGGCTGACCCGGCCCCTCCTGGGCGGGTCTTACCTAGTAGCTATATTCCCAACACATCCGGTGTGCCCTGAGAACGAGATCTGTGCAGCTCCAATCGGGATTTGTCGGCACATCTCGGCGGTCTTGCTGGTCTGGTTTTACCATTGTCAAAATGTCTTGTAACCGGGATTCCGAGGCTGATTGGGTCTTCCATGGAGAAGGAATATCCTTCGTTGACCGTGAGAGCTTGTGATGGGCTAAGTTGGGACACCCCTGCATAGTTTGAACTTTCGAAAGATGTGCCCGCGGTTATGGGCAGATCGGAATTTGTTAATATCCGGTTGTGGAAAACATGACACTTAACTTAAGTAAAATGAATCAACCACGTGTGTAGCTGTGATGGTCTCTTTTCGGTGGAGTCTAGGAAGAGAACACGGTCTTGTGTTATGCTTGAACGTAAGTAGCTTCGGGATCACTTCTTGATCACTTATAGCTTCTCGACCGTGAGTTGCTTCTCTTCTCGCTCTCTATTGCATATGTT
Organism: Triticum aestivum; assembly: GCF_018294505.1. Classification (NCBI taxonomy): domain Eukaryota; kingdom Viridiplantae; phylum Streptophyta; class Magnoliopsida; order Poales; family Poaceae; genus Triticum; species Triticum aestivum. Next base: position 284,948,750 of record NC_057800.1, on the reverse strand, counting down.
TGCCACCATATATGCTATCCTTGCTGAAGCTCCACCTCACTACCCCTTTCCTACCCATAAGCTTAAATAGTCTTGATCTCGCAGGTGTGAGATTGCTAAGTCCTTGTGACTCATGGATACTTCCAAATAGATCCATGTGCCGATGATACCAGTGCAGGGGGCGCTACCGGACTCAAGTCGGAGTCCAGTCGCTGTTATGTTTCCTTTCCTAATGATCAGTAGTGGAGCCCAGTTGGGACGATCGGGGATCTAGCATTTGGGGTTGTCTTTCTTTATTTTGGTTCCGTAGTCGGACCTTTGATTGTGCTTTGGTTGATGTATGGATTATTTATGTATTGTGTGAAGTGGCGATTGTAAGCCGACTCTTTATCCCTTTCTTATTCAGTACATGGGATGTGTAAAGATTACCCCTCTTGCGACAGACCTACCATGTGGCTATGCCTCTAAGTCGGGCCCTGACACGTGGGAGATATAGCCGCATTGTGGGTGTTACAAGTTGGTAATCAGAGCCTTCCCTGACTTAGGAGCCCCCTGCTTTATCGAATCACCGACGTTGTTGAGTCTAGAACAAAATGTTTTGAGTCTTATGGTTATATATATCGGAGAGTAGGATTCTTTTTACTCCTCAGTCCCTTTGTCGCTCTAGTGAGGCGTCCTGACGTAGAAGTTTTGACTCTTCTCTCCTCAAATTTCACGAAAAAAAATTTAGGATCACACGGGTATCTTGGAATCGTTCCGATGGTTTTGTGACGAGAACATTGTTCTTGGTGCCTCCTGACATTTAGGGGTTGTGGCCATGTCACGGGGAGTTGAGCTCCGAGGTGTTGTCGTCACAATTTTATTGTTGCAGTTCTGGAATACCTGAGTTCGCGGACATCGAAAATCCCTTTTATGCAGTTGTTGGTGAGATAACCTCGACGCCACCTAGTACTGGGGCGGGAGTTCGGGAGTATTGGCATAACTCATATAACGGATGCTTTTTGAAGGTTGAGGTAAATGATTTCTGAAGGTTTCTTGGTTATGTGTTCAAGGATGGATACAGCTGGATGTAGGATTTGTTAGTTTTGGGTGAGATATTATGCTTCCCCTGTATCCCCAACACATGATTGCATAACCAGAAAGTTTCAGGAGTTTTATAGGTGGGAATTCAAGTAGCTCTAGTATTTCTTCCCACAGATATTTGGTTTGTGATTGGGTAATTCTTACCACTTATTTGTTCATATCCATACCTTGTTGCTTTATTCATCTACCTTTATCTAAGTGGCTTCTCAACTTAATGGACGTGTGATGATTTACATTGGAATTCGTTCGTTCATCCCTGTTCGAATGTTTATTGTGAAAGACTTTATGTTGCAATTTTGATCCATTGATTCAGCTTGAATATGTGTTTTTCAAGATGCTAATGGATGTCAACCTCTTCAGGATGGATCCTCCAATGCGTCAGAATCCGCCACCACCTCCACCTCCGGAGGCATGGCAGGCTGTCACGGCAGCCACCAACGCCAACACTCAGATGCTTTTGCAACTCTTGCAAGAGCGCAACCAAGGGCAAGGCAAACAAGGAAATCAAGGCCAAGGCAACAATCAGCCTCAGTTTGCTACCCTCAACCAGTTCCTCACAAACCAGCCGAAGTCCTTCAGCAACTGTGTCAAGGCCACAGACGCCGACGATTGGCTCGTAGACATCTGCAAACATTTTGAATGTAGCAATGTCAGACCTGAGGACTTTGTCAAGTTTGCTTCATTTCAACTCAAGGATCAAGCTACTGAGTGGTATCAACAATACAGAGATTCCAGAGGAGGTCATGTGATTACCTGGAATGATTTCTGCCGAGACTTCAAAGCTCATCACATTCCACCAAATGTAGCTGAGAGCAAGCGTGAGGAGTTCCGCAATCTCAAGCAAGGCAGCATGTCCGTGTATCAATACAATATCATGTTTCAGAGGCTCGCTCGCTTCGCTAAACAAGATGTCCCTAATGAGAAGAGCATGATTTATCAATTCAGAGGTGGCCTCAGAGAAGATCTACAACTAGCTCTCGTGCTTTTTGAGCCGACCAAGTATGATGAGTTCTACAACATGGCTCTAAAGCAAGAAGCCGCTCAGCTCAAGTGCGATGCATCAAAGAAGAGACTGAGTGATGCAACTCAATCGTCTTCTTCATCTCTAGTGGCAGCTAAGCAACATAAGTTTTGGTTGCCTCCTCCTCCGTTCCGTCAGCCTTATCAGCAAAAGAGTAAAGGTGGCAATGGATCTTCCCACCCACCCAACCCAGGCTATCAGAACAAAGCTCTGTCTCATGCTCCAAAGTCAAGTGCTCCGTATCACCATCCGCTCTCAGAGGTTACTTGCAACAAGTGTCAGCAGAAAGGGCACTATGCAAACAAATGCTTCAACCAAAGGCGCCTTCCGCCTCCTCCTCTTCCTATGAGATCTGCCAGCAATGCAGTGGTCAAGCATAATCCCAAGTTTGCAAAGGTCAACATGATGAACGCAGCTCAAGCAGAGGACTCTTCAGAAGTAATCATGGGTAATCTTCCTGTTAATGATATTACGGCAAAAGTTCTTTTTGATACTCGTGCATCGCATTCTTTCATTTCAAGACCTTTTGTGGCTATGCATGATTTGGTTACTCAAGTATTGCTGAGACCTTTGTCTATTGTTTCTCCGGTCCGACAGATGACTTCTCGAGTATTCGTTCCGGATTCCGTTATCAAGATGGGTGACTATAAGTTTTTTCCTCTCCAATTTTTCTTGGTAAATCGGATATTGATCTAATTCTCGGCATGGACTGTCTTTCTAAGAACAAGGCTCAGCTTGATTGTGCTGCCAGGTAGATTCAATTGACACACTCTTCTGAGGATGTGATCATCTTTGCTGCTCGGGATGATACTATTTGACTGTTTTCTCTCAATGAGAAGGGCGAGTTGCATGCCATCTCTCAGATTCCAGTCGTTTGTGAATATCAAGACGTCTTTCCAGAAGAGCTTCCAGGAATGCCTCCTCACCGGCCAGTTGAATTCGTCATCGATCTTGAGCCTGGCACGGAACCTGTTTGCAAACGTCCTTACAAGCTTGGACCAGAGGAGTTGAAGGAGTTGAAGAAACAACTCGATGAACAAGAGCGCATGGGTCTGATCAGACCGAGTTCATCTCCATGGGGTTGTGGTGTTCTTTTTGTCAAGAAGAAGGATGGCACGGACCGACTTTGTGTCGACTACCGCCCATTGAACAAGAAGACAATAAAGAACAAGTATCCACTTCCCAACATCAATGAGCTATTCAAGCAACTTAAAGGTGCTCAAGTATTCTCCAAGCTTGACCTCCGTATGGGCTATGATCATATTCGCATTCGTGAAGAAGATATCCCCAAGACAACATTCAGAACAAGCTATGGTTCTTATGAATATACTGTCATGTCTTTCGACCTTGTCAATTCTCCTCCAACGTTCTCTCACATGATGAACTTCATCTTCAACCCTTACACAAATGTTTTCATCCTGGTGTATCTCGATGATATCTTGGTTTTTTCCAAGAATAAGGAGGATCATGCCAAGCATTTGAGATTGCTACTTGACAAACTCAGAGACCATCAATTCTATGCGAAGTTTTAAAAGTGTGAGTGCTGGCTTGATGAGGTCCTCTACCTTGGTCATATCATCTCCACCAAGGGCATCGCTGTTAATCCCGAGAAGATGTCTGCAATTGTGAATTGGGAACCTCCTCAGAATGTCAAGCAGCTCTGCAGTTTTCTTGGGCTGCAAGCTATTATTGAAGATTCGTTGAGAATCTCTCTAAGATTGCAAAGCCTCTTTCCAACCTCCTCTAGAAGCATGTCAAGCATGTCTGGACGCCTGAATGTGACATTGCTTTCAACACCCTCAAAGAGAAGTTAGTCACAGCTCCTGTCTTGACTCCTCCTGACGAATCCAAGCCATTTAAAGTTTTCTGTGATGCTTCCCTGCAAGGTCTCGGTGTTATGTTAATGCAAGATAAGAAAGTTGTGGCCTATACCTCTCGTCAGTTGAAGCCCAATGAAAGGAACTACCCCACTCATTATCTTGAGTTGGCGGAAGTTGTCCATGCATTATTAACGTGGAGACATCTCTTGTTGGGAAGGAAAGTGGACATATTCACTGATCATAAGAGCCTCAAGTACATCTTCACTCAGCCCAACCTCAACCTCAGGTAGACTCGTTGGGTCGAAATGATTCAAGAATACAATCTGAGTATTGAATATACTCCAGGCAAGGCCAATGTCATTGCAGATGCTTTGAGAAGGAAGGCTTACTGCAATAGCTTAATTCTCAAGCCCTTCCAACCGGACCTTTGTGAAGCTTTCTGCAAAATGAATCTCCAAGTTGTTCCTCAAGGCTTTGTTGCCAACCTCCATGTCTCTCCTACTTTGGAAGATCAAATTCGTGAGGCACAACTCCTGGATTCCATGGTGAAGAAGGTGAAAATGGGATTGCCAAGAGCCAACCCAAATACAAGTGCTATCACATTGAGGACAAAGACACTCTTTTCTTCGAGGATCGAATTGTGATTCCTAAAGGTGATCTAAGGGAAGTCATTATGAATGAGGCACACAATTCCCTTCTATCCATTCATCCTGGAAGTACAAAGATGTACCATGACCTCAAGCAGTCGTATTGGTGGACTCGAATGAAGCAAGAAATTGCTCAATTCGTGAATGAATGTGATGTCTGCAGAAGGGTGAAAGCATAACACCAACGGCCAGCTGGTCTCCTCCAACCTCTTGCTATTCCAGAATGGAAGTTTGACGATATTGAAATGGACTTCCTGACTGGATTTCCCATGTCCAAGCGTGGAATGATGCTATCTTCGTTGTCATCGACAATGTTACTAAAGTGGCTCATTTCCTTCCAATCAAAGAATCTATCATAGCAGCTCAGTTGGCAGAGCTATACACCTCCAGGATTGTCTCTTTGCACGGAATTCCACAATTGATATCTTCAGATCGTGGAAGCATTTTCACCTCCAAGTTCTGGGACTCCTTCCAGAAGGCCATGGGCACCAACATTCGCTTCAGCACAGCTTTCCATCCTTAAACTAGTGGCCAAGTCGAGCAAGTCAATCAAATTCTTGAAGATATGCTCAGGTCTTGTGTCATTTCCTTTGGTATGAAGTGGGAAGATTGTCTTCCATATGCTGAGTTCTCCTACAACAACAGTTTCCAAGCGAGTTCGGGCAAGACCCCATTCGAAATTCTCTATGGCAGAAAGTGTGGTACTCCTCTCAATTGGTCAAAGACTGGTGAACGCCAACTTCTTGGCAATGACTTAATCACAGAAGCTGAAGAAATGTGTGAAGTCATCCGTGAAAATCTCAAAGTCGCACAATTGCGCCAGAAGAGTTACTATGATAGCAAGCACTGTGACTCGGCTTTCGAGATCGGAGACCATGTCTACCTCCACGTCTCTCCAATGAAAGGTACTTGTCGCTTCGGTATCAAAGGGAACCTTGCCCCTAGATACGTGGGTCCTTTCAAGATCATTGGTAAAAGAGGTGACCTCATCTATCAACTTGAGCTTCCATCCAACTTCGCAAACGTGCATGATGTGTTTCACGTGTCACAGCTTCGCAAGTGCTTCAAGACTCCTGAGCTCACCATCAACTTTGAAGAGATTGATCTCCAAGAAGATCTGTCTTACCATGAGCATCCTGTCGCTATTCTTGAAGAAACAGGGGGCAAGACTCGCAACAAGTCTATCAAATTCCTGGAAGTTAAGTGGTCACACCATTCCGACCGAGAGGCCACCTGGGAGCGCGAGGATCACCTCCGTTGCAAATATCCGGAGTTCTTTTAGTCTTAGATCTCGGGATGAGATCCTCTCGTAGTGGTGGAGTGTTGTAACACCCCAGATGTAACTTGCCATATTTGTAACTCTGACTCTTGCCATTTTCAGCCTTAAGTTATGACATTTCCTTTGTGGTTGGGTTTTGTCTTTGTTTTTCATTTTGTTCATGTCATGCATTTCATATCATGTCATCATGTGCATCGCATTTGCATACATGTTCATCTCATGCATCTGAGCATTTTCCCTGTTGTCCGTTTTGCAATTCGGCACTCCCACATGCACCGGCGCACCCATCTTGTCTCTTTTCATGAGAGGGTGTTAAACGTACTCGGAATGGACCGAGATTTTTCAAGTGGTCTTGGTACACCACCGTAGACCGCCTGTCAAATTTCGTTCCATTTGGAGTCTGTTTGATACTCCAACGGTTAACCGGGTAACCGCGAAGGCCTCTTATGTGTTGCAGCCCAACGCCCCTCCAAAACAGCCCAATAACCCATCCAAACCACTTCCATGTCCTCCGTCGTCGGATCATGATCGTGTGGGCGAAAACTACACCTCATTTGGACACTCCTACCTCCTCCTAGCTATAAATATGTGACCCCCTCCAAAAATCTCGCAGTCTAAACCCTAGCCCCGCTCCTCTCACGCCTCCGAACACGTCCGCGTCTGCCGGACGCGTCCGCCTCCGCCGCCCATGCCAATCCGGGTGCGACAAGTATCCGCCGCCGCTGGCCCGCGAACCCACTGCCGGCTCGCCGAGCCAGACCCCGCCGCCCCGCACGCCCGCGTCCGCCTCCCTCCACCGCCCGGGTGCTCCGTCGGCCGCCTTCGCCCGTCGTCCGCTCCAGCACCACCCGGTCGCCATCCTCGCCGTCCCCACCGCCATCCGCCGTCCGGCCTCATCGCCGCCTCCGCCGGCGCCGGATCCCGGCCTCCCCGACCCCTCTCCGCTGTCTCCCTCCTCACCGGCGTAACTCCGGCGACAATCCCTGCGAACCTCGGTTCGTGTGCCGCATCAAACCCTAGATCCGGAGGGTATAATTTTCCATTTTCTGCAACATTTTGTGCCCCTGTTCATTGCGTCGTGAGGGTGTCCGGATAGCTGGACTATACCTTCGGCCGGACTCCTGGACTATGAAGATACAAGATTGAAGACTTCGTCCCGTGTCCGGATGTGACTTTCCTTGGCGTGGAAGGCAAGCTTGGCAATACGGATATGTAGATCTCCTACCATTGTAGCAGACTCTGTGTAACCCTAGCCCTCTCCGGTGTCTATATAAACTGGAGGGTTTTAGTCTGTAGGACGAACAACAATCATACCATAGGATAGCTTCTAGGGTTTAGCCTCTCTGATCTCGTGGTAGATCTACTCTTGTACTACCCATATCATCAATATTAATCAAGCAGGACGTAGGGTTTTACCTCCATCGAGAGGGCCCAAACCTGGGTAAAAACATCGTGTCCCTTGCCTCCCGTTACCATCCGCCTAGACGCACAGTTCGGGACCCCCTACCGAGATCCGCCGGTTTTGACAACGACATTGGTGCTTTCATTGAGAGTTCCTCTGTCTCGTCACTTTTAGGCCCGATGGCTTCTCCGATCATCAACAGCGATGCGATCTAGGGTGAGACCTTTCTCCCCGAACAGATCTTCATATTCGGCGGCTTTGCACTGCGGGCCAATTCGCTTTTCCATCTGGAGCAGATCGATAGCTACGCCCCTGGCCATCAGGTCAAATTTGGAAGTTTGAGCTACACGGCCGACCTCCGCGGAGACTTGATCTTCGACGGATTCGAGCTGCAGTCGAGCGTGTCGCACTGTCATGATGGGCATGATCTAGCTCTGCCGCCGAACAGTGCCCTGGAGACCGCACCAGCATCAGCCCCGACCCTTAATTCGGGGGCTGCAATCTCTACGGCGATCGAACCGAACACCGGCCCTATTCTTTGCGAAGCCCGTGACTCCAAGGAGCCGGACTCCTCTCTAGACTCTGAGCCCTCCGCGCCCCTACCGATCGAACCCGATTGGGCGCCGATCATGGAGTTCACCACCGCGGACATCTTTCAGCACTCGCCCTTCGGCGATATTTTGAATTCACTAAAGTCTCTCTCTTTATCAGGAGAGCCCTGGCCGGACTATGGTCAGCAAGGTTGGGATGCGGATGATGAAGAAATTCAAAGCCCACCCACCACCCACTTCGTAGCCACTGTCAATGATTTAACCAACATGCTCGACTTTGACTCCGAAGACATCGACGGTATGGACGCCGATGCAGGAGACGATCAAGAACCAGCGCCTATAGGGCACTGGAAAGCCACCTCGTCGTATGATATATACATGGTGGACACCCCAAAAGAAGGCAATGGCGATGGAACAGCGGAGGATGACCCCTCCAAGAAGAAGCCTAAGCGCCGGCGTCAGCAGCGCCGCTCTAAATCCCGCCAAAGCAAAAACGGTGATTCTGGCACAGGAGATAATAACACCCCGGACAGTGCCGAAGACAACCACCTCCAGCAAGATTCAGCATAGGAGGATGGAGAAGCCAGCCCTCATGAGAGAGCGGCAGACAGAGAGGTCGAGGACGATAATTATATGCCTCCCTCCGAAGACGAGGCAAGCCTCGATGACGACGAATTTGTCATGCTGGAGGATCCCGTCGAACAAGAGCATTTCAAACGCAGGCTTATCGCCACGGCGAGCAGCCTCAAGAAAAAATTGCAACAGCTTAGAGCTAATCAAGATTTGCTAGCCGACAGATGGACTGAAGTCCTTGCGGCCGAAGAGTATGAACTCAAACGCCCCTCCAAGAGCTACCCAAAGCGCAGGTTGCTACCCCGATTAGAGGAGGAAGCACCTAAACCTACATCACCAGCGCATGATGCGGCCGACCGGCCACCCCGTGGTCGCGACAGAGAGGCCTCTTGGCCCTCCACTCAAGCCGCACCCCGGCGCCGCTCAAAAAATACCAAGGCACAGGAAAATGCGCCAGACCTGCGAGATATATTTGGAGGACAAGGCAAGGCAAACAAGATCGATCTAGGGATCGCGTGGGCACCCCACGGCACGAGACGGTAATCGCCACTCCGGATACAGTAAATCCGGCCGGGCCGAACACAGTAGACAAAGCTCGTTTGAGCTGCGTCGTGATATAGCCCAATACAGAGGCGCCGCACACCCACTATGCTTCACAGATGAAGTAATGGATCATCAAATCCCCGAGGGTTTCAAACCCGTGAACATCGAATCGTACGATGGCACAACAGATCCTGCGGTATGGATCGAGGACTATCTCCTTCATATCCACCTGGCCCGCGGTGATGACCTACATGCCATCAAATACCTCCCACTCAAGCTTAAAGGACCAACTCGGCATTGGCTTAACAGCTTGCCAACAGAATCAAGTGGTTATTGGGAGGACCTGGAAACCGCATTCCTCGAAAATTTCCAGGGCACTTATGTACGACCACCAGATGCCGATGACCTTAGCCACATAATTCAGCAGCTGGAGGAATCGGCCAAACAATTCTGGACACGGTTCCTAACCAAGAAAAATCAAATTGTCGACTATTCGGACGCAGAGGCCCTAGCAGCCTTCAAGCATAACATCCGCGACGAGTGGCTTGCATGGCACCTAGGACAGGAAAAGCCGAAATCTATGGCAGCCCTCACGACACTTATGACCCGCTTTTGCGTGGGAGAAGACACCTAGCTAGCTCGCAGCAATAACATGACCAAGAGCCCTGGTAATTCGGATACCAAGGACAGCAGTGGCAGGTCGCGTCGCAACAAGCAAAAGCGTCGCATTAACGGCGACAATGCTGAGGATACGATAGTTAATGCCGGATTGAGAGGCTCTAAACCCGGTCAGCGGAAAAAGGCATTCAAAAGAAATACTCTGGGCCCGTCCGGTTTGGACCGAATACTCGACCGCTCATGCCAGATACATGGCACCCCCGAAAAACCAGCCAATCACACCAACAGGGATTGTTGGGTGTTCAAGCAGGTAGGCAAGTTAAATGCCGAAAGCAGAGGCAAGGGGCTACATAGCGATGACGAGGAGGAGCCCCGGCCGCCGAAAAACAGTGGACAGAAAGGTTTTCCCCCAAAAGTGCGGATGGTGAACATGATATACATAACCCACGTCCCCAAGAGGGAGCGGAAGCGTGCGCTAAGGGACGTATACGCGATGGAGCCAGTCGCCCCAAAGTTCAACCCATGGTCTTCCTGCCCTATCACATTTGACCGAAGGGACCACCCCGCTAGCATCTGTCATGGCGGATTCGCCGCATTGGTTCTAGACCCAATTATTGACGGATTTCACCTCACTAGAGTCCTTATGGACGGCGGTAGCAGCCTGAACCTGCTTTACCAGGATACAGTGCAGAAAATGGGCATCGATCCCTCGAGGATTAAACCCACTAAAACGACCTTTAAAGGCGTCATACCAGGTGTAGAGGCCAACTGTATAGGCTCAGTTACACTTGAAGTGGTCTTCGGATCTCCGGATAATTTCCGAAGCGAGGAGTTAATCTTCGACATAGTCCCGTTCCGCAGTGGCTATCACGCACTGCTCGGGCGAACCGCATTTGCCAAGTTCAATGCGGTGCCGCACTATGCATACCTCAAGCTCAAGATGCCAGGCCCTCGAGGCGCCATCACGGTCAATGGAACACCGAACGCTCTCTCCGAACGGAGGAGCATACGGCGGCTATCGCAGCGGAAGTACAAAGCAGCCTCTCAAAGCAATTCTCCAATCCGGCCATTAAACGTCCGGACACCGTCAAGCGTGCCCGGAGTAACCTACAACAAGACCGCCTGGCACGTTCCGAGCAAGCGTAGCAATGTGGCCCCAACCCCAGCCCTTGCGAACTTGCGAAGCTAGTGCCGCGCGTACATAACTACGCTCTGGAAATACCATGGGCACAGGGGGAGGGGCACCATCATGGCAAGCCCGAAACGCGGCTTAAACCACACTAGGGGCTGCCGATTTCTTAAATTTTCTCTTATTTTCAGGACTCCATTCTTCGGAAGGCTTGTCCAGTAGTACAATTGTCGCATAAACGATACAACCAGGGAAGCAGAAAGCTACGCCGCACTACGGAACTCTAAGGTGGTCTCTATAACGAGCAGTATACCTGTTTCACATACCATTCCGCAGCTCGCCCCTGGAAAGGACATGTTAGATAGTCCCATCTTTTGCTTATCACACTATTTGTATCGTTCTGCTTTGATCGCAGCTTTTTTAAATAAACAATGCATAGCTTCCGTCTATTATTGCATTACTCTTTTTTACGAATATATGTTCATTAATGACATGTTGCACCCGTACACTTTGGTACGGCCAATACACCAGGGGCTTAAGTACCCCACAATATGGTGTGAGAAGTCCGAACACTTTCACAAGTGCGGCACCCCGAACTTATAGCATTATATGCATCGGCTCCGAATCATGTCTTGGGTCAATAGTTGGGTTTGCCCGGCTCCTATGTTTTGGTACCTTACGTTCCGTTATATCGGCTAAGGTAGCACTAGGAGAACTACTGCGATTGTGCCCCAGTTGAGCTGGGCTAAGCACCTCAGTAGAGAAAGCTAAAACTGACCGTCATGATGAGGCGAGAGCTGGTCGCTGTTCGAGAGGTTTTCGAGTCCCTAAACACTTATGCCGCCTAGAGCGAGGAGTCGGCTTTGTCCGGCCTAGGCGTGGATAGCGCCCCGAACTTGGTCTTCCGAACACTAGGGGCTTCGCCTAAATTTAAAATTATAGTCCGATTGCCTTGTTCGTTGCGTTGAGCCCCTCCCTCGAAGGACCCAAGAATGGGAAAAAGAGCGCTCATGTTTATCCCGAACACCCCAGCACTCGTGGCATGGGGGCAGAAGCCGACGACTCGCCATCTCTCAAATTTGATAAACGGCCGCACAGAAGGTGATATTTTAAATTCAAAAGCGTTGCTTAGCGCATATGAACAAGTTTTCAGTGTACAGGATCACAAATGCGAGTTTACTCAAAAATTACATGTTTGGAGCATTCATACGCTATAAGGCGGGCACCCTTCAGGACGCCCTCATAATACGCTTCCGGGATGCGATTCTCCTTGCCCAGCGGCGGCCCGTCCTTCACCAGCTTCTCGCATCCATCTTGCCCCAGTGCACCTTAGCACGGGCAAGCGCCCTACGGGCACCTTCGATGCAGACGGAGCGCTTGATTACTTCAAGCCGTGGACAGCATCCACCAGCCGCCTCACCAGCCCGAAGTAGCTCCCAGGCAGAGCCTCTCCAGGCCAAAGCCGAACTATGAGGCCCTTTATGGCCTGTTCGGCCACCTTGTGGAGCTCGACCATTTGCTTCAGCTGGTCGCTCAAAGGCACCAGGTGTCCGGCCTCAGCATACTGAGACCAGAACACCTTCTCCATCGAGCTCCCCTCCTCGGATCGGTAGTAGGCGATGGCATCAGACGCACTGTGGGGCAAATCTGCGAATGCTCCTAGAGAGCTCCGGACTCGGGTAAGTAACAAGTAATTCACTTTCACGTGCTTGCTTTGCATAATGAATGCCTTACCCGCCGCTATCTTCTTCATCGCTTCAATTTCTTGGAGGGCTTTCTGGGCTTCGGCCTTGGCATACTTCGCGCTTTCGAGGGCTGCCGCAAGCTCGGACGCTTGCGTCTTTGAGTCAAGCTCCAAACTCTCGTGTTTTTTCACGAGGGCCTGGAGCTCTCTCTGCACCTCCTCCACCCGCGCCTCCTGCTTCCCTCTCTCTGTGCGCTCCGCGGCCGCTCTGTTTTCGGCCTCGGACAACGCTTTCTTAAGGGTTGCCACCTTGGTCGTGGCCCTTATAATAGCAGGTTGTCCTGTCATTTTTTGCAACCACATCTTCTCTATATACTTGCGCAAGGTATTACTTACCTTCCTTCTCCTCGAGTTGCCTCTTGGCATGGCCGAGCTCGTTCTCGGACCGCGCGAGGTTTTGCTTCAGCATATCCACCTCCGCAGTCAGTGCGGCGGAGGCCAGCAGCGAAGCCTGCATACGCATATTGACTTGATTATGTTAGACTCCTGCGAATGTTATTAGATCCTCTATTCGGCTTTTCTTTCCGAACGCCGAACAGAGCATCAGGAGCTACTGTCTATGCGGTAATATTTTTACATATTCTTTACCTACCTCACAGCCTGTTAGAAGGCTGGCACAGGCTTCAGTCAGTCCGCTCTTGACGGACTGAACCTTATGGATCACCGCACTCATAATAGTGCGGTGCTCCTCGTCGATGGAGGCGCCGTTAATTGTCTCCAGCAAATTGTCCGGTGCCTCCGGTTGGACGGAGGTCACGCTTGCTCCTCTTGGAAGGAGGCTGCCTACCGGAGTCCGGAACCATTGAAGGTTCCGACGCGGTGTCTGGCTCAAGGCCGGACTTGGAGCCCTTGGGGGTTCTATCCCCTTTACGCCAGGAGTCCGGGAGGTTGCCTCGCGGCGCCTCCAGGACCACCTCCTCCTGGTTTGGAACATGTTGGGACGCCACCTCGGCATCGTCCGTAGGGAGGGGTGAGGAAGCCGTCGGAAGCGAATTCACATCCGACGAGTCCAGGGAGCCGCTCGATGACTCGTCGAGCCCGGCCTTGGGCGGACTGCATAAACATGTTCGACGTAAGGAAAAGCTGTGCAATGGGGGAATACTATGAATCACTCTGGTATCCGGATACTTACGATTTCGCCAGGGGCTTGGCCCTGTGCGGCCACTCCTCTTCGCCGTCGTCGGCGTTGGTGGAGTAGTCCGGAGGAGGGGTCTTCCCCTTCTTGGACCCTTCGGCCTCCCCAGTTGGGGCGGCCTTCCTTTTCTTCCCTCCCCCCGCTGGAGGGGGAGAGGTCTCTTCTTCCTCCTCCTCGTCTTCAGGGAGGAGTGCGCCTTGGAGTCGTCGGATGATGAATCCGACACCTCCTGGCGCCGGGCACTCTTTCGAGTCCCCGTGGCCTTCTTCTTGGCCTTCTTCTCGGCACCACATAGGGTGCCGGAACCAGCAGCTTCGCCAAGCGAGCGTCCGCTGGGCCTTCGGGCAAAGGAGCCGGACAGTTGATCTGTCCGGACGTCTCCTGCCAATCCTGTCAAAGGTAAGGGAGCTTAGATCCCACATGGATTCAAACTAGGAAAAACTAATACCCTGTAAAAGGTGAAAACATCTTACCACACGAGCGTGACGCTGCATGCTGAATCCGCGATCCTCGGGTAGCGGATGCGGGGGCCTCGGCGCCCTTGAAAAGCACCTTCCAGGCATCTTCGTATGTCGTGTCGAAGAGCCTGCTCAGAGTTTGGTGCCGCATGTTTGGAGTATGGTCAGCTCTCCTTTTTTACCCCACGACGGGCCCGTCTCTTTCCAGGAGGCGAGCCGCGTATGGGGTCCGGATCGAAACTCGGGGGCTGTGACCCATTCAGGATCGCGCGGCTCGGAGATGTAAAACCACCCCGACTGCCACCCCTTTAGGGACTCCACGAAGGAGCCCTCGAACCATAGGACGTTGGGCATCTTGCCCACCATGGCGCCTCCGCACTCCGCCTGGGTGCCGCGCACCACCTTCGGCTTGACATTGAAAGTCTTGAGCCATAGGCCGAAATGGGGGCGGATGCAGAGGAAAGCCTCGCACACGACGATAAACGCCGAGATGTTGAGGACAAAGTTCGGGGCCAGATCGTGGAAATCCAGGCCATAGTAGAACATGAGCCCCCGGACAAATGGGTGGAGAGGGAAGCCCAGTCCGCGGAGGAAATGGGGGAGGAACACCACCCTCTCATGGGGCCTAGGGGTGGGGATGAGCTGCCCCTCTTCGGGAAGCCGGTGCGCAATGTCGTTAGACAAGTATCCGGCCTTCCTCAGTTTTTTGATGTGTCCCTCCGTGACGGAGGAGACCATCCACTTGCCTCCCGCTCCGGACATGGCTGGAGAAGGTTGAGGTGGGGTGTGCGGACTTGGGCGCTGGAGCTCGAGTGCGCGGAAATGGATAGGCAAAGGAGGAAGAAGGCGTGGATGAAAAGGTGGATCCTTATCCCCTTATATGGGCGGACGCGACTATGCGTCCCCACCAGCCTGGTAAAACTCGCTTATCTCCCAAGCGCCGTAATCAATGGCGCGGTTGGGTTACCCACGCCCGTATTGATGAGAATCCCGGAATAAGGGGACACGATCTCTGCTTTAACAAGACGTGCCAAGGAAACCGCCTCGCTAAACACGCTGAGGTGGGACAGTAAAACGATTCGAATAAAGACTTGGCCGTGGTGTGATGTCACGCTACGGAATACGTCAGCAGATTAGATTTGTGTAAATATTATTCTCTC
Source organism: Triticum aestivum (assembly GCF_018294505.1). Taxonomy (NCBI): domain Eukaryota; kingdom Viridiplantae; phylum Streptophyta; class Magnoliopsida; order Poales; family Poaceae; genus Triticum; species Triticum aestivum. Next base: position 284,933,608 of record NC_057800.1, on the reverse strand, counting down.
TATGGCAATATGTGGAAACTTATTTTGCAGAGCCGTACACTACCTTTGTGTTCAAAATCTTCTATGAAGTACTTGGAGGAGGAACCCGCCTTGCAATGCTGAAGACAATCTGCGCGCCGGACTCATCGTCATTGAAGCCTGGTTCAGGGGCTACTGAGGGAGTCCTGGATTAGGGGGTGTCCGGATAGCTGGACTATACCTTCGGCCGGACTCCTGGACTATGAAGATACAAGATTGAAGACTTCGTCCCATGTCCGGAAGGGACTTTCCTTGGCGTGGAAGGCAAGCTTGGCGATACGGATATATAGATCTCCTATCATTGTAACCGACTCTGTGTAACCCTAGCCCTCTCCGATGTCTATATAAACCGGAGGGTTTTAGACTGTAGGACGAACAACAATCATTCCATAGGCTAGCTTCTAGGGTTTAGCCTCTCTGATCTTGTGGTAGATCTACTCTTGTACTACCCATATCATCAATATTAATCAAGCAGGACGTAGGGTTTTACCTCCATCAAGAGGGCCCGAACCTGGGTAAAAACATCGTGTCCCTTGCCTCCTGTTACCATCCGCCTAGACGCACAGTTCGGGACCCCCTACCCGAGATCCGCCGGTTTTGACACCGACACCTCGTATCTCCATGACCGTAGCTCCGTATCATGCATATGATATATCAAAATGTTCATTGTGAGATGCTCTTAATTTCATTACATTGTGGCATGCTTGTTTGAGTTATTGATGCAAGAGTGCTATAAAATGTTTACTGTTGTTACTTATCATATCATGGTGATTTGTCATTTTTTCACATTTGATGTGTGCTTTATATGGGCATGAGCTCTACATGTGTTTTGAACAATGCCATGTCGTCGTTACAGAGGAGTTTGTCGTGCATTTTTTGTTCAATGTGGTGACTAGCACAAGCATGCAAAGTAGCCTCCGCAATGTTGTTGTTTTCAGGGACTTAGGATTTTGCTAAGTCCTTTTCCTGTTGTTATTTTGATGCCATGTAAACTTGATGCTACGGTGATATCCATGCTTGTTTTGAGTTACTTCAGTAAGGATGTTTTGAACTTGTGGTTATGCTCTACCCATCCATGCCCCTGTTTGCAATTATGGAGTGCCCTAGAATGTCTTGTTCTTGCTCTACTTTTGCTATAAAATGTTCCTGGCAGAACATTAACATGTTAATCAATATTGCCATGGTTGTTTCTACTGATCCATGCATGCCATGAACTTGCTCTTGCCATGGTTAGCTACATGAACATGTCATATTGCTGTTGGTATGCTTGTCTTGTCATGCAAGGCTTTGTGATGAGTGGTTTGAGCTCGCAAAGATGCCTCCATAATTCTGTTTTTTGCCATGCTCTGTTTTTTTGCTAAGTCTGAAACTGTTAGTACAAACTTGCTATGTTTACATGGGCGCCATCATATCTTCTGTGCCTTCTTGGCTCATGTTAAGTAAGAGAGTTTTGATCTATGATTTTAGTAGAATCATTTCGTGCCTTTGTTTTCTATGATATGTTCCTGCAGCATGTTGTTTGGTAGCTCTAAACTTGGCTTCCTAATGTTATTTCTATCATGTTAGTATTTTTCACTAAGTCTGTGATGCTGATATCTTTTACACTTTTGCCATGCTTGTTTGCACCTTCTCTTTTGTGATTTAGCCGTAGCTGAGTGTTCATGTTTTGTCAAGCATCTTGTGTACATCACTGCCATATACTTTGTTGCTATGTTGGAGTGCAGTAGCTTAGTTTCTTGTTGCATTCTAGATGGCATCATGCTGTTAATCGCAGAATTGTGTCATTCTTGTTTTGCTTGCCTTTTACAAACCGTGCATCCATTTCCGGTGATCTTTATATCGATTTTAACCGAAACCATCTCATATTTCAGAGGCATACTTGGTTTGCCAAGTTGATGCCTTGATCTTTCTTTTCCTTCTGGAGCGCGATATGCATTGCATATCACATCTCGCATATCATGCCATATTTTGCGTCATGTTGCTTGTGCATTGCACCATGATTGATTGTTGGTCCTTTGCTTGTGTTCTTGCTTTGGGTAGACCCGGGAGATGAGTACGTGATCGAGGAACCCGTTGGGTACGCTTACGAGGATCAAGCTTTCGATAACTCTGAGAACTTTGTAGGCAAGATGACCATACCCTCAAAATCACTTCTATCTTTGCTTGCTAGTTGTTCGCTCTATTGCTATGCCGCGCTACCTACCACTTGCTATATCATGCCTCCCATATTGCCATGTCAAGCCTCTAACCCACTTTTCCTAGCAAACCGTTGTTTGCCTATGTTACCGCTTTTGCTCAGCCCCTCTTATAGCGTTGCTAGTTGCAGGTGAAGATGAAGTTTGTTCCTTGTTGGAACATGGTTTTTGTTGGGATATCATTATTATCTCTTATTTACTTTAAGGCATGTATATACTTCATAAAGGGTGGAAGGCTCGGCATTATGCCTGGTGTTTCCGTCATACTGGTGTTATGTTCCTTGATTTTGCGTTCCTTACGCGGATGGGTGTTATGGGAACCCCTTGACAGTTCGCTTTGAATAAAACTCCTCCAGCAAGGCCCGACCTTGGTTTTACCATTTTCCACCTAAGCCTTTTCCCTTGGATTCCGTGGACTAAAGGGTCATCTTTATATTAAACCCCCGGGCCAATGCTCCTCTGAGTGTTGGTCCAAAACAGAGCCACTTTCCGCGCCACCTCGGGGAAACTTGAGGGTTGGTTTTAGTTGTACGTAGTGTTCATCCGGTGTGCCCTAAGAACGAGATATGTGCAGCTCCTATCGGGATTTGTCGGCACATCCAGGCGGTCTTGCTGGTCTTGTTTTACCATTGTCAAAATTTCTTGTAACCGGGATTCCGAGGCTGATCAGGTCTTCCTGGGAGTAGGAATATCCTTTGTTGACTATGAGAGCTTGTGATGGGCTAAGTTGGGACACCCCTGCAGGGTTTGAACTTTCGAAAGTCGTGCCCACGGTTATGGGCAGATGGGAATTTGTTAATGTCCGGTTGTAGAAAACTTGACACTTAACTTAAGTAAAATGAATCAACCACGTGTGTAGCCATGATGGTCTCTTTTTGGCGGAGTCCGGGAAGAGAACAGTCTTGTGTTATGCTTGAACGTAAGTAACTTCAGGATCACTTCTTGATCACTTATAGCTTCTCGACCGTGCGTTGCTTCTCTTCTCGTTCTCTATTGCGTATGTTAGCCACCATATATGCTAGTGATTGCTCCAGCTCCACCTCACTACCCCTTTCCTACCCATAAGCTTAAATAGTCTTGATCTCGCGGGTGTGAGATTGCTGAGTGCTTGTGACTCACGGATACTTCCAAACAGATGCAGGTGCCGATGATGTAACACCCACAATGCGGCTATATCTCCCACGTGTCGGGGCACGACTTAGAGGCATAGCCGCATGGTAGTTTTGTCACAAGAGTGGTAATCTTTACACACCCCATGTACTGAATAAGAAAGGGATAAAGAGTCGGCTTACAATCGCCACTTCACAGAATACATAAATATATCATACATCATCCAGAATACAAACAAGGTCCGACTATGGAACCAAAATAAAGAAAGACTCCCAACTGGGCTCCACTACTGATCAACTGAAAATGAAACATCACAACGAACACGATCTTCATCGAGCTCCCACTTAAGCTCGGTTGCGTCATCCACACTAGTATCATCGGCACCGGCAACTGTTTGGATGTATCTGTGAGTCACAAGGACTAAGCAATCTCACACCTGCGAGATCAAGACTATTTAATCTTATGGGTAGGAAAGTGGTAATGAGGTGGAGCTGCAGCAAGCACTAAGCATGTATGGTGGCTAACATATGCAAATAAGAGCGAGAAGAGAAGCAACGCAATGGTCGAGAAGCTAGAAGTGATCAAGAAGTGATCCTGAAACTACTTACGTTCAAGCATAACACAAGAACTGTGTTCACTTCCCGGACTCCGCCGGAAAGGGACCATCACGGTTACATACGCGGTTGATGCATTTTAATTAAGTTAAGTATCAAGTTCTCTACAACCGGACATTAACAAATTCCCATCTGCCCATAACCACGGGCACGGCTTTCGAAAGTTCAAAACCCTGCAGGGGTGTCCCAACTTAGCCCATCACTAGCTCTCACGATCAATGAAGGATATTCCTTCTCCCAAGAAGACCCGATCAGACTCGGAATCCCAATTACAAGACATTTCGACAATGGTAAAACAAGACCAGCAAAGCCACCCGATGTGCCGACAATCCAGATAGGAGTCACACGTATCTCATTATCAGGGAAACACCCGATGAGACTAGCTACGAGTAAAACCAAACCTCATGTTTCCCCGAGGTGGCCCCGCAGGCAGCTCGGTTTGGACCAACACTTAGACAAGCACTGGCCCGGGGGGTTAAAATAAAGATGACCCTCAGGAGCGCGACTCCCAAGGGAAAAGGTAGGTGGTGGTGAGGCAAATGGTAAAACCAAGGTTGGGCCTTGCTGGAGGAGTTTTATTCAAAGCGAACTGTCAAGGGGTCCCCATAACACCCAACCGTGTAAGGAACACAAAATCAAGGAACATAACACCGGTATGATGGAAACTAGGGCGGCAAGAGTGGAACAAAACACCAGGCATAAGGACGAGCCTTCCACCCTTTACCAAGTATATAGATGCATTAATTAAATAGGAGATATTGTGATATCCTTACATATCCATGTTCCAAACATGGAACAAACTTCAGCTTCTCCTGCAACTAACAACGCTATAAGAGGGGCTGAGCAAAAGAGGTAACATAGCCAAACAACGACTTTCTAGGAAAGGTCGGTTAGAGGCTTGACATGGCAATATGGGATGCATGATATAGCAAGTGGTAGGTAACGCGACATAGCAATAGAGCAAGCAACTAGAAAGCAAAGATAGAAGTGATTTCGAGGGTATGGTCATCTTGCCTGAGATCCCGCAAGGAAGAAGAATGAGTCCATAAAGGAGACACGGACGTAGTCGAACGAATCCTCACAAACGCGACGTTATCGGAACTAACCCGAAGAAGCAACACCGGAAAGAAGAAACCAACATAGTAAAAACCAAGCATAAACATGGCATGATGCACAATCAAGTATGATGCATGTCCGGTTTAATGAAACATGGCATGGCAAAGTGCAACAAACAACACTACAAGTTAAGTGGAGCTCAATATGCAATGAGTTGCATATTGAAGAAACACCACAACAATTATTTAGTTCTCTCCCGTTTAGGTACCAAACAATATTAAATGTTGTTAAACATGGCAAGGGGTGGAGCAAAAGAAAACTACCTATCTAGGCAAGTTTAAATGAGGCCGGAACAACAAACAATAAGTCCGGAAACTCCTCATGTGCATATTTTAGGTTTGGTACTGTTCTGCCCTAAATCATATTTTAGATTTGTTAAACATGCAAAGTAGAGCCACCATGTTAAACTAGGCATTTTTCTACCCCATTTACATATAAAGTTTATTAAACCGAGCTACTGTTATTAAGTTATGAATTAAAGCATTTTAACATGGCAAATAAGGAAATAAATGCAAACAACAGTTTAAACATTTAAAACATGGTTGAAAGTTGGATACTATGAAACTAGACACAATTCTAAGCGTTTTTCATATATAACTTATTTTAATCCGATGCATGGTTCTGAAGTTATTATATGCATGAACATTAGGGGGTTTTCTAAAAAACTGCAGTCTCTGGAATAAATAGACAAATTCACAGACGCTAGAATAAACATACGTGGGCCGAATTTCGCTGGCCCAACAGGTGAAAAAAATAAACAAGAGGAGGGGGCACTTTGGGGCTGCTCACCCTGGGCCTGGCACAGTTCAGTGAAGAGGAGGCACGCTGGGCCTCGCGATCTGGCATGGGAGGCCGAATTGATGAGACAGTCAACATGGGCGACCAGACGCGTCGTCTACATCCTTCGAAAGAAGCAGAGGTGAGGCAGAGGGGCATGGCGCAGTGACTTCAGGCGAGGGGATGGCAAGGAGGTGGCTGGATCTGGTCTAGCTCGATCGATCCGAGGCGGCGTGGGTCGAGGGAGCGCTGGGGAAGGTCCCTGGAGGCGGGGCTTGGTCTGCTCCGGCGGGTTTGCTCGCGGACGAGCTGCGCTGGGGATCCTTGCTCGGGCACGAGTGTGGAGGGAGACACGGGGCTACCGCTGCTAGCTCCTGGGGGCGCGGACGATGACGCCTGCGGGCGGTCGGACGCATCCAAGAGACAAGGGAGGAGGAGGCTGGGGCGCTGGAAGACGGCCTAGGCGACGAGATGAAGGACAGCGGGGACGAGGAGGTGGCGCCATGGAGTCTCGGTTCCCTCTTGTTGGCCGCTGGTGGTGGTTGCCGGCTGCGAGGTTCACCGGGGGCGCAGGGTCGCCGGCAGGTGGTGGCGCGCTCGGGCTCCAGGGCGACGAGGAGGGGATGTATTTGGGTTGGCTGGTGGAGAACGAGAGAGGAATTTTTTGGATCAGGGAGGAAGCTGTTGGTTGGTCCGGGAGGGACTCGGAGGAACCAGGTGGAGTGGCGGCGCAGTGGGATCGATGGGACAAGACCCCTAGGATCTAGGGTTGGACCTTATATTTATAGCAGATGAAATCAGTTTAGGGCGGTTAGGTCCCTCCGATCCTAATCGGACGGACGGGAAAAATAGGTTAGGTAGCTCAAAAAGAAAAACGGAGACGTTTTGTACATGTTTGGGGATGTTCTGAGTCCAATGGTGACAACTGCCCAGGTCGGGTACGGGACAGTTTCGGACGTGCAAGAGGGGTCTATGCACTGCGGAAAGAGGGGTAGGTTGGGCCTAGGCAGACTGTGAAGAAGGGCTTGGGCTGAGAGGAAAGAGGGGGAATGCAGCCCGGGGACTGTTTCCGGAGACCCAAAACGTCTGGCGATAGACCGACTACTATTGCCGCTATATTTTAACGGTTGGGCTATCAAACGAACTCCGAATGCGATGAAACTTGGCAGGCGGCCTATCTACACTATAATAAGACCACAGGCCAACTTTCAAACTATTCTAAGAACATTTTCCGGCCACTTATAGAATAATATTTCGGACATGCCGCGGGCGCGCGCAAGTGTGTCTGGGCTCAGAACGAATAACAGACGGAACTAGGGAACCCAAACGAATGCAAGTTTTGAAAACATGATGATGCAATGCGAATGATGACATGGCAAGATGCGACACGCAAGCAAAAGACAAGGCAACAACAACGAATAACTGGAAGACACCTGGCGCAATGGTCTTGGGGCGTCGCAACACTCCACCACTACAAGAGGATCTCGACCCGAGATTTAGGATGGCACCGGAGAGAAACGGAAGAGGAAGAGGTAAAACAAAGTTGCTTCTTTGGCAAATGAGTGAAACCAATGAACCTTAGAGGTTGAACAACTTCAAAGAAATAACACAACAAAGATGAGCAAAGTTGAAAACACTCTGTTAGAAAAGAGGAACAAGGAACATTGCTAGAACCTTGTAGGTTGAAAGACATAGGAAAAAGGGTTCCAATGGAAAAGAAGTACAAGCAAGCACTCCGGTTCAAACGATATGTACAAGGAACGATAAGGATCAATTACGACAACACTCCGGTAGAAACAAGATAGAGGAGGAAAAAGAATGATATAATTTGGACCGCACTCCGACTGTAAATGGAAAGAATTGACATGAACTTGACAATATGAGAGGGTGGTTGATGAAATCAACAACACACTACCTCCGGAACTATTGAAAGAATGGCACAATGGATAAGAAACATTTCAGACAGCACTCCGGTTGAGAAGGGAGGCAAAACTTGATAAGATGAGAGAACTTGAAAAGGGCATGAAACTCCGGTTAAATGGATAAGCACGAAAAGAACATGGTCCTCACAATCCGAGATGATGAGTGAAGAGAGCAACATCACAATGCCTGCGGAACGAAAGAATAGAAGTTGGATCGTTGGAAAGGAAAGAACTGAGAGGAAAATGACATCTTCTACCACAATTGAATTTGAAAATCATCCTTCAAAATAAGCATTGAACGGAGTTGTTGGGAAATCAACAATGAAAAGAATAGGCTTGTTGAGGGATTATGGAAAACATCTCAAAACTGAGGTGAAATTCTGCCACCGAAAGCAATGATTGATCGTGAACAAAGAAGAGATGAAAACTTCTTCGACCAAGATGATTGAGAGATAACTTGAATCATTGATAAGAACCACAATAACAACATTCCTTAGGGAAGGCTTTAGGTGAAATATAACCCAAGATAACTCCAATGAAGAGATTGATGGGATTGAAAAGATGTCCTGAATAAATTGAAAATGATGCATTTAAGATATGTCACTCTTCAAAACTTGTGAATCATGAAACACGAAGGGAAAATTATCAACAATGACATAACACCACCTCAAAAGATTAGGGAGAAATGATTGAACTTTGAAATGCAAGATGAAGAATGCTCGAACTCCTCAAAATAAGACATGTGTTTAACACCATGTTTATTTTTTAGTATAGCTTGGTGGACCTTAACTTCGCGAGAAATCTTGAAGATCAATTGAAGAATGAAAAGAATCCTTGACGAACCACCATGTAACCTCCATGAAGAACTCTGGTAAAAAGGATGATAAAAGAAAGAGAAGTTGGAAAGAACTCCAGGAGAAGCCTTGCAATGATTACATGGAGCTTCGCGACGATATAACCGGGAAAAACTTGAAACTTCGGAAAGAAAGATGAACAAATGAAATCAAGAATTTTGATGAACCTCCGGAATGAGGAATTGAAACAACGAATGGATTGATATGAAAAAGAAGGAAGAGAACTCTTGAACGAACCACCGTAAGAATTGAAAATGAACGTAGCAAAGGCACAATTCACTGGGAAGAATTGAAAAAAAAAGAATGAATATACTTTATGGAATATAGATACAAGAGAACAAAGATATCATGAGCTGATTATAGAACACTTGAACGATGCACCGGTAAGATTTGAAGAATGAGAGTTGAAAGCTGGAACGAATAATTCTGAGATGATGTTCTCCGGAGAATCAAACTGAAAAGAATCTTGAATTGCTCCGGATAGGTGAAAAGAATTCTCACAATCGAAAACAATTATGAGAGGATGGTATCAAGCTTGAACTACACATGTCTGAGAGAACGGATAAGATTTGGAGGAAAACTCTTCTTCGGTCTTTAGTTGTTGAGAATGACGATGAGAAACACCACCATGAATTGTTGAGATACTCTAGGATAATGAAAAGCGAAGAGGTTGAGCCAATAATGAAAAGAGTTTGAAAGATCTTGGAGAAACCATCTGACTGATGATAATTCATTCTTACGTCAAACTTGGAAAAGAATTTGAGAGTAACTCCGCAAAAAATTGGAAGAGTCAGGTAAGATCCTGGGAAAAGACATGTGGGTTAGGGCCCACTCAAAAGAAACACCGTTGACAAGATTGCTTGAAAAGAGAGATTGCACCTGTTGAATTAAATGGCTTGAATGAGATAACAACCTCGGAATAGGTTGACCGAATGCAGAGTGGAAACACGAATCTTCGAGATATCTTCAACACTCCAGAACAAATGAATAGCAAGAAGTGAATGATTAAGAGGTGCACCGGCATGAGAACACATTTGAAACGAGGAAAATATATGATCGACAAAGCTTGACTTGAATCCACCGGAGAAGAAAGAGAACAGAAAAATGATGAACTTGAAGCTTCCATAGTATCTTCCTTTGAATCACCGGATAAGAACATTGAGGAAAGAATGAAGAAACTTCACATCAATAAGATGGATACTTGATTAAGAAATCTTAGTCATCGAAGAAAAAGGGTGGGAGGGAGGTAAAACAGAGGCAACTTGGGACGGATGAAACAAACAACGTTGAGAAGAGTTGAGTTGATCTTGCGGATGTTGAAAAAGATCGGATCCACTTGAAGAGAGACACACCAGTTCACAAGAAATTGAGATGGCAAACTCGAAGATCAAGAAGGATTTGTATTCACATAGGAATATGAGAACACTGCTTAGGAAAGGTATGGAATAAACATTTGACCTCGAAGCAACTCAAATACCACAACTGAAAAACAAAACAAAGGATTGGCTTGCAAAATAAGCCGAAAACGAACATAAGATAGACCCCATGTCGTATCATGTGTCTGTTGGAAAAATATTCTAGGAGCTACTTGAATTCCCACTTATAAACTCCCGAAACTTTCTGGTTATGCAATCAGGTGTAGGGGATACAGGGGAAGCATAATATCTCACCCAAACTAACAATACCTACATCCAGCTGTATCCATCCTTCAACACATAACCAAGAAACCTTCGGATATCGTTTACCTCAACCTTCGAAAAACATCCGTTATACGAGTTATGGAAATACTCCCGAACTCCCGCCCCAGTACTGGGTGGCGTCGAGGTTATCTCACCAACAACTGCATAAAAGAGATTTTCGATGTCGGCGAAACTCAGGTATTTCAAAACTGCAACGATAAAATTGTGATGACAACACCTCGGAGCTCAACTCCCCGGGACACTGCCACAACCCCTAAATGTCAGGAGGCACCAAGAACAATTTTCTCATCACAAAACCATCGAAACGATTCCAAGATACCCGCGTGATCCTAAAAAAAAGCCATGAAATTTGAGGAGAGAAGAGTCAAAACTCTACGTCAGGAGGCCTCACCAGAGTGACGAAGGGACCGAGGAGTAAAAAGAATCCTACTCTCCGATATATATATAATCCTAAGTCTCAAAACATTTTGTTCTAGACTCAACAACGTCAGCGATTCGATCAAGCAGGGGGGCTCCTAAGTCGGGATGGCTCTGATTACCAACTTGTAACACCCACAATGCGGCTATATCTCCCACGTGTCAGGGCACGACTTAGAGGCATAGCCGCATGGTAGGTTTGTCACAAGAGGGGTAATCTTTACACATCCCATGTACTGAATAAGAAATGGATAAAGAGTCGGCTTACAATCGCCACTTCACACAATACATAAATATATCATACATCATCCAGAATACAATCAAGGTCCGACTACGGAACCAAAATAAAGAAATACCACCCCAAATGTTAAATCCCCGATCGTCCCAACTGGGCTCCACTACTGATCAACTAAAAACGAAACATCACAACAAACACGATCTTCATCGAGATCCCACTTGAGCTCGGTTGCGTCATCTGCACTAGTATCGTCGGCACCTGCAACTGTTTGGAAGTATCTGTGAGTCACAAGGACTCAGCAATCTCACACCCGCGAGATCAAGACTATTTAAGGTTATGGGTAGGAAAGGGGTAATGAGGTGGAGCTGCAGCAATCACTAAGCATATATGGTGGCTAACATACGCAAATAAGAGCGAGAAGAGAAGCAACGCAACGGTCGAGAAGATAGAAGAGATCAAGAAGTGATCCTGAAACTACTTACGTTCAAGCATAACACAAGAACCGTGTTCACGTCCCGAACTCCGCCGGAAAGAGACCATCACTATTACACACACGGTTGATGCATCTTTATTAAGTTAAGTATCAAGTTCTCAACAACCGGACATTAACAAATTCGCATCTGCCCATAACCGCGAGCACGGATTTCGGAAGTTCAAAACCTTGAAGGGGTGTCCCAACATAGCCCATCACAAGCTCTCATGGTCAATGAAGGATATTCCGTCTCCCAGGAAGACCTGATCAGACTCGGAATCCCGTTTACAAGACATTTTGACAATGGTAAAACAAGACCAGCAAAGCCACCCGATGTGCCGACAATCGCGATAGGAGTCGGACGTATCTCGTTCTCAGGGCAACACTGGATGATACTAGCTACGAGTAAAACCAAACCTCAAGTTTCCCTGAGGTGGCCCCGCAAGCAGCTCGGTTCGGACAAACACTTAGACAAGCACTGGCCCGGGCGGGTTAAAATAAAGATGACCCTCGGGAGCGTGACTCCCAAGGAAAAAGGTAGGTGGTGGTGAGGCAAATGGTAAAACCAAGGTTGGGCCTTGCTGGAGGAGTTTTATTCAAAGCGAATGTCAAGGGGTCCCCATAACACCCAACCGTGTAAGTGATACGTCTCCAACGTATCTACTTTTCCAAACACTTTTGCCCTTGTTTTGGACTCTAACTTGCATGATTTGAATGGAACTAACCTGGACTGACGTTGTTTTCAGTAGAACTACCATGGTGTTATTTATGTGCAAGATCAAACGTTCTCGGAATGACCTAAAACTTCACGGAGACACTTTTCAGAAAATAAGAAAAATACCTGCCAAAGATGAAGGACAGGGGGCCCACCGTCTTGCCACGAGGGTGGGGGACGCGCCTGCCCCCCTAGGGCGCACCCCCTACCTCGTGGGCCCCCTGTTGCGTCTCTGACTCCAACTCCACCTCCATATATTGAGTTTCGGTGAGAAAAAAATCAGAGAGAAGAAATCATCACGTTTTACGATACAGAGCTGCCACCAAGCCCTAAAACCTCTTGGGAGGGCTGATCTGGAGTCCGTTCGGGGCTCCGGAGAGGTGAATCCATCGCCATCGTCATCATAAACCATCCTCCATCACCAATTTCATGATGCTCACCACCGTGCATGAGTAATTCCATCGTAGGCTTGTTGGACTGTGATGGGTTGCATGGGATCTATCATGTAATCGAGTCAGTTTTGTTAGGGTTTGATCCCTAGTGTCCACTATGTTCTGAGATTGATGTTGTTGTGACTTTGCTATGCTTAATGCTTGTCACTAGGGCCCGAGTTCCATGATTTCAGATCTGAACCTATTATGTTTTCATCAATATATGGGTGTTCTTGATCCTATCTTGCAAGTCTATAGTCACCTATTATGTGTTATGATCCATTAACCCCGAAGTGACAATAATCGGGATACTTACCGGTGATGACCGTAGTTTGAGGAGTTCATGTATTCACTATGTGTTAATGCTTTGTTCCGGTTCTCTGTAAAAGGAGGCCTTAATATCACTTAGTTTCCGTAAGGACCCCGCTGCCACGGGAGGGTAGGACAAAAGATGTCATGCAAGTTCTTTTCCATAAGCACGTATGACTATGTTCGGAATACATGCCTACATTATATCAATGAACCGGAGCTAGTTCTGTGTCTCCCTAGGTTATGACTGTCACATGATGAACCTCATCCGGCATAATTCTCCATCACCGATCCATTACCTACGAGATTTCCACATATTGTTCATCGCTTATTTACTTTTCCGTTGCTATTGCTATCATCACTACAAAATACCAAAACATTGCTTTTACTACCGTTACCTTTTGTTACCATTATCACTACTATCATATTACTTTGCTACTAAACACTTTGCTACAGATATTAAGTTTCCAGGTGTGGTTGAATTGACAACTCAGCTGCTAATACTTGAGAATATTCGTTGGCTCCCCTTGTGTCGAATCAATAAATTTGGGTTGAATAATCTACCCTCGAAAACTATTGCGATCCCCTATACTTGTGGGTTATCAAGACTATTTTTTGGCGCCGTTGCCGGGGAGCATAGCTCTATTCTTTGAGTCACTTGGGATATATATCTGCTTATCATTATGAAGAACTTGAGAGATCAAAAAACCAAGATCTATCCCTCAACTATGAGGGGAGGTAAGGAACTGCCATCTAGCTCTGCACTTGATTCACCTTCTGTTTTGAGTAAGCTTGTGACACCTACACCTGCTTCTGCTATTCGTTCTGATATGTTGGATGTTATTGATGATGCCACTTCTGCTATGCATATTACTTATGATGAAACTACCTCTATGCCTGATACTACTATGTCACTTAGTGCTTTTCTTGATGAACAAGTTGCTAGGGCTAGAGGAATTGAAAATATTGAATCTTATGATACTGATGAAAGTGATGATGAAGAACCACTTGCTATTCCCAAGGGTTATGTGTTTGATCAAGATGCTTCTTTAGCCATTTTTTCTTGCAGAAATGGAACTGAACTTAAAAAATTATTAGCTACTTCACCTAAATGATAGAATGCAACCTGACCCTGCTTTGGTTACTTCACCTATCTTTGTTACTGATAAGGATTACGAATTCTCTGTTGATCCTGATATAATTACTTTGGTTGAATCTGATCCTTTTCCTGGTTATGAATCTGAAGTTGTTTGGCACACCTTACTAAACTGAATGATATAGCTACCTTGTTCACTAAAGATGAGAGAACTCGCTACTTTTATATCCTTAAAATATTTCCGTTCTCATTAAAGGGTGATGCTAAGATATGGTTTAATTCTCTTGATCCTGGTTGTGTGCCTAGTCCCCAGGATATGATTTATTACTTCTCTACTAAATATTTCCCTGCTCGTAAGAAACAAGCTGCTTTAAGGGATATATATAATTTTGTGCAAATTGAAGAAGAGAGTCTCCCACAAGCTTGGGGGAGGCTTCTCCAATTACTTAATGCTTTGCCTGATCATGCTCTTAAGAAAAATGAAATACTTGATATCTTTTATAATGGACTAACTGATGCATCCAGAGATTACCTCGATAGTTGTGTTGGTTCTGTTTTCAGGGAAAGAACACCGGATGAAGCTGAAATTCTATTGAATAATATGTTGACGAATGAAAATAATTGGACACCTCCAGAGCCAATTCCTGAGCCTATTCCTAAACCAACTCCGAAGAAGAGGGGTATTCTATTTCTCAGTCCTGAAGATATGCAAGAGGCAAAGAAATCTATGAGAGAAAAGGGTATTAAAGTTGAAGATGTTAAGAATTTACCTCCTATTGAAGAAATACATGGTCTTAATTTACCGCCTGTTGAAGAAACATATAATCTTAATCCTTTACCTATTGAAGAAACTCATGGTCTTGATAACCCGACATAGGTAGTAAAGGTAAATTCTCTCTATAGATATGATAAAGTTGTAATCCTATTTCCTAAATTTGCTAGCCCATGCTTATATGAGTTTGATAAATTTATGGCTAAGCAAGAAGATTTTAATGCTTATTTTGGTAGACAATTGAAATACAATTCAAATATGCTTGGACACTTGGGTGATTATATGGCTAATGTTAAGGGTGAACTTAAACTTATTAGTAAACATGCTTCTATGGTTACCACTCAAGTAGGACAAGTACTTAAAGCTCAAAATGATTTGCTCAATGAATTGAATAGTAAAGATAATGATTATGCTGTTAGAGTGGCTACTAGAACTAGTAGAATGACTCAGGAACCTTTGTATCCCGAAGGCCATCCTAAGAGAATTGAGCAAGATTCTCGGAGAAATAATATAGATGCACCTTGTTCTTCTAAAAAGAAGAAAAAGAAAAATGATAGGACTTTGCATGCTTCTAGTGATCCTATTGTTGAAACACCTGAGAATCCAAATGATATTTCTATTTCTGATGCTGAAACTCAATCTGGTAATGAACCTGAAACTAATGATAATGCTAATGATAATGTTCATAATGATGCTCAACCTAGTAATGATAATGACATAGAAACTGAACCTGCTGTTGATCTTGATAACTCACAATCAAAGAATCAACATTATGATAAGAAAGACTTTGTTGCTAGGAAACATGGTAAAGAAAGAGAGCCTTGGGTTCAAAAACCCATGCCTTTTCCTCCCAAACCATCCAAGAAAAAGGATGATGAGGATTTTGAGCGCTTTGCTGAAATGATTAGACCTATCTTTTTGCGTATGTGATTAACTGATATGCTCAAAACTAATCCTTATGCTAAGTACATGAAAGATATTATTACAAATAAAAGAAAGATACCGAAAGCTGAAATTTCCACCATGTTTGCTAATTATACTTTTAAGGGTGGAATACCAAAGAAATTCGGAGATCCCGGTGTACCAACTATACCATGCTCCATTAAAAGAAATTATGTTAAAACTACTTTATGGGATCTTGGAGCCGGTGTTAGTGTTATGCCTCTCTCTTTATATCATAGACTTGATTTGAATAAGTTGACACCTACTGAAATATCTTTGGAAATGGCTGATAAATCAACTGCTATACCTGTCAGTATTTGTGAGGATGTGCCTATAGTAGTAGCAAATGTTACTATTTTAACGGACTTTGTTATTCTTGATATTCCCGAGGACGATAGTATGTCTATTATTCTTGGAAGACCCTTTTTGAATAATGCAGGGGCTGTTATTGATTGCATTAAAGGCAATTTCACTTTTCATGTTAATGGTAATGAGCATACGGTACACTTTCCGAGGAAACAACCTCAAGTTCATAGTATCAACTCTATTGGAAAAATTCCATCGATTATATTTGGAGGTTTTGAATTTCCTCTTCCTACTATTTAGAAGAAATATGATATTCTTATTATTGGGGATGTGCCTATCCCCGTTGAGGTAACATAGTGTTATTCAAAATTTCTCCGGTTCCATGTTATACGGAATGAGTTCGTTAACAAGACTTGATCAACCTTGTTAGTGGATTCCTTTTGATGACCATGAGATGGATGAAACTAGAAGGCACAACCTTCTGTACCCCACTTTTACTTTCTGTTATTTATATTAAATAAAATAAAAATAAATATTTGTCTGTCTGTTATCCGATTATCCGTGGAATATAAAAATACCTCGAAAATAAAAGTTCTCCAAATGCCCTGAAAATTAAATATGATTTTTTCTAGAATATTTGAGGATTTATGGAACAAAGAACACACCAGGGGGGCAACCACCTTGCCACGAGGGTGGAGGGTGCACCCACCCCTCTAGGGCGCGCCCCCCTGCCTCGTGGGCCCGCGGTGGCCCTCCTCCACTTATTCCAGCACCCACACACTTCATCTTCATCCCCCAAACACGAATAACCAGCTCAAACCCGAGTCCAACCTCGTTTTGCTGCCATTTTCGATCTCCTTGCTCAAAGCACCTCTCACAAAACTGCTTGGGGAGATTGTTCCTTGGTATGTGACTCCTCCATTGGTCCAATTAGTTTTTGTTCTAGTGCTTTATTCATTGCAAATTTTTGTTGCTTATGTGACCCTGTTCTTGAGCTTGCATGTCAAATTTATATGGTCAAAAGTAGTTTTGATGCATGATATAGGCCCTAGGCACTTGTAGGAGTAGTTGCTATCAATATTATTGAGTTTGGTTTACTTCTATTTTGAAGTTACTAAACATTTCAGAACTTTTCAGAAAATGATGAGGAGACTCTTGAGGGGCTCATCGAGCCAAAGCTCGAAGGAAAAGGCACCCAAGCCTAAGTATAATCTGCCTCGCACCGCGGAGGTTCGGGCGTGTAAATGGCCTTCCGAAGATTTCTTAAGAGCAGCCGGGATTTATGAAGATTTTCATGAGTTGGCTCAGACTGCAGGCCTTACCGCTTTCCTCCACGACCAATGCGATCAGTATCTCTTGCTCACAAATACCTTTGTGCAAAACTTTCATTTCCATTCTAGGAACTCACCACCTACAGTGGAATTTCATTTATATGATGAGCATAAGGAGATGTCACTTTATGATTTTTGTCAGATCTGTTTAGTCCCTTTTGGGGGCAATACAGAAGAACCACATCATGATGATCTGGAGGGATTTATTGACACTATCACTGTAGGGGAAACAAGGAAGGTTTCCAATGCACGAATCACTAGCATACACTTTCTTGTTTTACGTTATTTCGCATTATTTGCTAGTCGTTGCTTAATTGGTCGCGGAAACTGTGGAAACCTGAGTATCCCTAATATTATTATTCTGCACCATGGTTTATACGGTGATAACTCTTTTAGTATGGGCAGCATTATTGCCAAACGGTTACGTCTGAACCGTACCAAGGGCCCCATCTTTGGAGGCATATATGCTACACGCCTAGCTGCACATTTTAACATACCTATTAGGCATGCTGAGAAGGAAGAAAAAGTGTTGCCCCGTGTTTATGTAGATTATAAAAGTATGGTAGCACATGATTTTATTGTTAAGAATAGGGAAGGAGAGCTTAAATATCAATTTTTCTTTAATAAACATCATCCTGAGACTATTACCTTGCCTGCTCCTCTTTGTTTGATTTGACTGTAAGCACGTACCTTATTCCATTGACGGCTATCCACGCCTACCGGAACCCTGCACCAGCCGAGGAGCCAGAGTCGAAACCACAATTTGATTGTTCACGACAGTCTAATTACCAGTGGGATCCGGAGATGATTGTCAGCCAGTGGCAATCGAAGTCTTCGTCTTCTACATCATAGTACGACCCCAACTATTATTATGGATATCCGCCGGGCCAGCCGTGGCCATAGACCAACTTAGGCCAAAAGCCTAAGCTTGGGGGAGTACGTATTTCTCACCGACATTACATTTATCCTCACACACTCATGGCTAGATGTCGGTGGTCATACTTTTTCATTGTATCATCCATGCTAGATTATTTTCCTTTTTATGCTTTCTTCTTGTGTGTTTAATAAACCTTAAGGAAAACCAAAAAAATAGTTGTAGCTTTTAATTAGTTTACCTTCCATGCTTGTAGTAGTAATTAAAAAGAAAACCCAAAAAGATTTCTTGTTCTTCTTTTGCTTGTTGAGAGCTTTCCCATGTAAATAGTTTTATTTCTTTTATTTTCTTTGGGGGTTGATAGGAGAAGACCATAATTAAATTGTTGAAGTGGCTCTTATATGCTTATTGTTTATCTGACAAAAGAGCCCATATTGCCTTGTCTTCTCCTGTTTATTGAATGCCTACAGATTCCAGCTTAGTCCAATGCACGTGCACTATTATTATTATTCACATCATTCGGTCGTGCAAGTGAAAGGCAATTATGTTGACATATGATGGACTGGCTGAGATGAGAAAAGCTGGTATGAACTCGACCTCTTTTGTTTTTGTAAATATGATTAGTTCATCATTCCTGATTCAGCCTATTATGAATAAACATGTTTGCAATGACAACTAGAGATCATAGTTTCTTGTGCCATGCTTGATTGGCTATGAGTTATAATGGTTTACCTTGCATGCCAACATGCTATTAAAATGGTTAAGATGTGGTATCTTAGGGTGGTATCCTCCTCTGAATGATTTAAGGGACTTGACTTGGCACATGTACATGCATGTAATTGAAACAAAATCAACATAGCCTTCACGATATTTATGTTCATGGTGGATTATATCCTACTCATGCTTGCATTCAGTGTTGATTAATTTTAATGCATGTTCATGATTGTTGTCGCTCTCTAGCTGGTCGCTTCCTAGTCTTTTGCTAGCCTTCACCGGTACTAAGAAGGAATACTGCTTGTGCATCCAACTCCTTAAACCCCAAAGTTATTCCACATGAGTCCACTATACCTACCTATATACGGTATCTACCTGCCGTTCCAAGTAAATTCGTATGTGCCAAACTCTAAACCTTCAAATAAATATCATGTTTTGTATGCTCGAATAGCTCATGTATCAACTAGGGCTGTCTGTATCTTCCATATTAGGCGGGTTATTCTCAAGAGGAGTGGACTCCGCTCCTCACTCACGAGATAAATGGCTGGTCACCGGGATGCCCAGTCCCATGCTTTATGCAAACTAAATCAAAATAATTGCAAACAAAACTCCCCCTGGGCTCTTGTTAGTTGGAGGCACTCGTTGTTTCAAGCAAGCCATGTATTGATGCTTATGGTGGAAGGGGGAGTATAAACTTTACCATTCTGTTTGGGAACCGCCTATAATGTGTGTAGCATGGAAGATATCGCCATCTCTTGGTTGTTATGTTGACAGTGAAAGTATACCGCTCAAAATGTTATTCACCTCTGTTTCAAAACCGAGCTCTGGCACCTCTACAAATCCATGCTTCCCTCTGCGAAGGGCCTATCTATTTACTTTTATGCTAAGTCGTCATCTTCTTATTAAAAAGCACCAGTTGGGGAGCACCGTTGTCATTTGCATTCATTATTGTTAGTTTACATTGAGTATGACTTGACTGGATCCCTTTTACCATGAATTACAATGTCTAGTCAGTCCTTGGTCTTTAAAGGTGCTCTGCATTTATGTTTTGCGGTCTCAAAAAGGGCTAGCGAGATACCACCTTGTTATATCATATTATTATTGTTTTGAGAAAGTGTTGTCATCCGAGATTTATTATTATGGCTCGCTAGTTGATTATGCTATTGATATGAGTAAACTTGAGACCTATGCGTTATTGCAAATGTGGTTAGTTATAATCTTTGCTGAAAACTTGAATGCTGTCTTTACATATTTACAACAACAAGAGCAAATAGAGTTTGTAAAAGTTTTTCTTTATCACTTTCAGTTTGTCAACTAAATTGCTTGAGGACAAGCAAAGGTTTAAGCTTGGGGGAGTTGATACGTCTCCAACGTATCTACTTTTCCAAACACATTTGCCCTTGTTTTCTACTCTAACCTGCATGATTTGAATGGAACTAACCCGGACTGACGCTGTTTTCAGCAGAACTACCATGGTGTTATTTATGTGCAGGATCAAACATTCTCGGAATGACCTGAAACTTCACAGAGACACTTTTCAGAAAATAAGAAAAATACCTGCCAAAGATGAAGGCTAGGGGGCCCACCGTCTTGCCACGAGGGTGGGCGGCGCACCTGCCCCCCTAGGGCGTGCACCCCTACCTCGTGGGCCCCCTGTTGCGTCTCCGAATCCAACTCCACCTCCATATATTGAGTTTCGATGTGAAAAAAATCAGAGAGAAGAAATCATCGCGTTTTACGATACGGAGGTGCCGCCAAGCTCTAAAACCTCTTGGGAGGTCTGATCTAGAGTCCGTTCGGGGCTCCGGAGAGGGGAATCCGTCACCATCATCATCATCAACCATCCTCCATCACCAATTTCATGATGCTCACCGCCGTGCGTGAGTAATTCCATCGTAGGCTTGTTGGACAGTGATGGGTTGGATGGGATCTATCATGTAATCGAGTTAGTTTTGTTAGGGTTTGATCCCTAGTGTCCACTATGTTCTAAGATTGATGTTGCTATGAATTTGCTATGCTTAATGCTTGTCACTAGGGCCAGAGTGCCATGATTTCAGATCTGAACCTATTATGTTTTCATCAATATATGAGTGTTCTTGATCCTATCTTGCAAGTCTATAGTCACCTATTATGTGTTATGATCCGTTAACCCCGAAGTGACAATAATCGGGATACTTACCGGTGATGACCGTAGTTTGAGGAGTTCATGTATTCACTATGTGTTAATGCTTTGCTCCGGTTCTTTATTAAAAGGAGGCCTTAACATCCCCTAGTTTCCGTAAGGACCCCGCTGCCATGCGAGGGTAGGACAAAAGATGTCATGCAAGTTCTTTTCCATAAGCACGTATGACTATGTTCGGAATACATGCTTACATTATATCAATGAACTGGAGCTAGTTCTGTGTCGCCCTAGGTTATGACTGTCACATGATGAACCGCATCCGGCATAATTCTCCATCACCAATCCATTGCCTACGAGCTTTCCACATATTGTTCTTCGCTTATTTACTTTTCTGTTGCTATTGCTATCATCACTACAAAATACCAAAAACATTGCTTTTACTACCGTTACCTTTTGTTACCGTTATCACTACTATCATATTACTTTGCTACTAAACACTTTGCTGCAGATATTAAGTTTCCAAGTGTGGTTGAATTGAAAACTCAGCTGCTAATACTTGAGAATATTCTTTGGATCCCCTTGTGTCGAATCAATAAATTTGGGTTGAATACTCTACTCTCGAAAACTGTTGCGATCCCCTATACTTGTGGGTTATTAGTAAGGAAAGCAAAATCAAGGAACATAACACCGGTATGATGGAAACTAGGGCGGCAAGAGTGGAACAAAACACCAGGCATAAGGCCGAGCCTTCCACCCTTTACCAAGTATATAGATGCATTAATTAAATAAGAGATATTGTGATATCCCAACATATCCATGTTCCAAACATGGAACAAACTTTAGCTTCACCTGCAACTAACAACGCTATAAGAGGGGCTGAGCAAAAGTGGTAACATAGCCAAACAACGGTTTGCTTGGAAAGGTGGGTTAGAGGCTTGACATGGCAATATGGGAGGCATGATATAGCAAGTGGTAGGTAACGCGGCATAGCAATAGAGCGAGCAACTAGCAAGCAAAGATAGAAGTGATTTCGAGGGTATGGTCATCTTGCATGAGATCCCGCAAGGAAGAAGAACGAATCCATGAAGGAGACAAACGAACATAGTCGAACGAATCCTCACAAACACGACGTTTTCGGAACTAACCCGAAGAAGCAACACCGGAAAGAAGCAAACAACATAGTAAACAACCAAGCATAAACATGTCATGATGCACAATCAAGTATGATGCATGTCCGGTTTAATCAAACATGGCATGGCAAAGTGCAACAAACAACAATACAAATTAAGTGGAGCTCAATATGCAACGAGTTGCATATTGACAAAACACCACAACAATTATTTAGTTCTCCCCCGTTTAGGTACACAACAATATAAAATGTTGTTAAACATGGCAAGGGGTGGAGCAAAATAAAACTACCTATCTAGGCAAGTTTAAATGAGGCTGGAACAACAAACAACAAGTCTGGAAACTCCTCATGTGCATATTTTAGGTTTGGTACTGTTCTGCCCTAAACCATATTTTAGAGTTCTTAAACATGCAAAGTAAAGCCACCATTGTTAAACTAGGCATTTTTCTACCCCATTTACATATAAAGTTTATTAAACCGAGCTACGGTTATTAAGTTATGAATTAAAGCATTTTAACATGGCAAATAAGCAAATAAATGCAAACAACAGTTTAAACATTTTAAACATGATTGAAAGTTGGATATTATGAAACTAGACACAATTCTAAGCGTTTTTCATATATAACTTATTTTAATCCGATGCACGGTTCTGAAGTTATTATATTGTGACACCCGGATAATTAAGCTACAGTAACCCACCCTAATGTACCATGTCATCACGTTTTATTAAGCCAATTTGCCACTTGATGAAATCGGAGTCAAATTCAAATTTCAAATAACAAGTCAAATTTTTATTTCTTAAAACTGTCAATTAAAATGTTTGTTGGGTTGAAATTATTCACTAAGTGGTTACCATGTAGGAACTATCATTTAATGGATTTTTAGATTTCCCCTGGAAACAATTAAAGTGAACAAGCATCACTTATTATGCCCATTAAAATACGAACTTAGTTTCAAACATTTCTAAATAACCCAAACTTTTTGGACAACACCTAAAATATCAGGAGGTAATTATGTGAGGAGTTTCAATTTTAACTAAAATCATTTAGTACCTAAACTAAATACAAAACAGTAGATAAATAAGGAAAACAATAAACAAAAGGAGGTGAGAAACATAATACCTAATCTACTGGGCACGTGGCCCATTAGGCAAAATGACCCAGCCCAGCCTAGCCTCTCCTTCCTCCTGTTCACGGGAGGGCGTGGCGCTCATCCACCGGCGCCATAGCCGGCGATGTGCACGCGTCGGCGATCCCTCGGTCGCGTGGATGGATAAGGCCACCGAAACCCCCCTGGAGAACCCTAGCCTCGCCACTTTTCCTCCCGCTCGCTGCCTCCTTCCTCGCGCACTACCGAGCCATCGGCGCCATGGTTCTCATCATCCGCATGCTCTCTGTCGGCCCCGTAGGCTGGGACCTTTCCAGCAGCGCCTTCGCTGTCCGCAGCGTCGACTACGCCGCCGGATCGAGGCCGGGAGGCCACATCATCGACCGGATCGACGCCATCTTCTTCCTCGGTCGTCGCCGCTGCCCTTCATCGATCCATCGCCTCTGCGGCTCTTAAGCCACCAACGGGCCTCCGTGTGCCTCCGCGGTGAGCTCCCGGTCGAAACCCCTCTCCTGTAGGCTTGGTTCGTTGTTTCCTGCTGCTACTACCATCGCCACCGTAGCTCGTTGTCGCCGTTGCACTTGCTACCGCCGCGCTCGTCACCGGCCGCCGACACGGCTGAAGCTCCGGCCACGTCCGCTAGGGCCGCTGCTTGTCCGTGCTGCGCTATCACACCCGCGCTCGCCGTCCGCGCCCTTCCCTGCGCCGGCTCGCCTCCCGCCCGCCGTACGCTGCTAGGCCGAACCCCGGCGCCGCTCCTCTCGACGCCGGCACCACTGCAGGCCGCCTCCACACCTGCCATGCAGCCCCGCTCTCGTCGCCCCCCCCCTCCCTTGCTTTGCCCGCCGGCGCGCGCGCTCGGCCGCGCGTGCCCGCGCTTGCGGCCACCCCTGCCACTGCGATTCGCTGCTCTGCTGCCGCTGCTACAGTAACTGAATGTTACTGTAGCGCTGGCTAGCTTTTGTTACTTCTACTCTATTAACCCTCTGGATGGCAACAAAACTGTGGTCAAACAAAGTTTAACTTAGCTGGAATTAATTTGTCTAGGTAGTACACTTGACAAGCTCCAAGTTACCCCATTGGACCAAATTCAAATAAGGCATAAATTAAATACTATGAAAATCACAAAATGCTATCTTTTATTGACAGAACACACTTTCAACCTCTAGCACCGTGTGTTGCGTGCTGTGTGTGTGCCGTGCGTGTGGCCGGTTGGGCTGTGGCCGGCCCTTGTTAGTACTAGCTTTAGCTAGTAGTATTAATTAGTGCTAAGTTAATTAGTCTAATAGTAGATGACATGTAGGTCCCAATTAAATAAGTTAGGTTTATTTATTTATTTTAGGTAAATAGTCCATGACATGTGGGTCACAGCTCTCTTTTTGACTAGTCAAATTGACTTGGTCAACTTGAATTAAAAGTAATTTAGAAAATCTAGTATATTATTAAAACTTTAAAAAATTATACATAATAATCCGTAACTCGGATTAAAATACTTTCTACATGAAAGTTGCTCGGAACGACGAGACGAATCCGGATACGCGGTCCGTTCGTCCGCCACACCCCCCTAACCTATCGAACTCGCAACTTTCCCCCTCCGACTCCTCTGCCCGAAAACACGGAACCCCGGGAATACTTTCCCGGATGTTTTCCCCCCTTCACCGGTATCACCTACTACCGCGTTAGGGCACACCGAACCCCGCGTATTGCCTTGTTATATTTTGTGATGCTTTGTTTGCTCTGTATTCATTATTTCTTCCCCCTCTTCTCTCCGGTAGACTACGAGACCGACGCTGCTGCTGACCAGTTCGACTACGGAGTTGACGACCCCTCTCTCTTGCCAGAGCAACCAGGCAAGCCCCCCCCTTGATCACCAGATATCGCCTATTCTCCTCTATACTGCTTGCATTAGAGTAGTGTAGCATGTTACTGCTTTCGTTAATTCTATTCTGATGCATAGCCTGACATTGTTGCTACATCTGTTGATACCTTACCTGCAATCCTAAATGCTTAGTATAGGATGCTAGTTTATCATCATTGGCCCTACATTCTTGTCAGTCTGCCTTGCTATACTATCGGGCCGTGATCACTTGGGAGGTGATCACGGGTATATACTATACATACATACATACTATACAGATGGTGACTAAAGTCGGGTCAGCTCATTGAGTACCCGCAAGTGATTCTGACGAGGGGGCTGAAAGGACAGGTGGCTCCATCCCGGTAGAGGTGGGCCTGGGTTCCTGACGGCCCCCGACTGTTACTTTGTGGCGGAGCGGCAGGGCAGGTTGAGACCACCTAGGAGACAGGTGGGCCTGGCCCTGTTCGGCGTTCGCGGATACTTAACACGCTTAACGAGATCTTGGTATTTGATCTGAGTCTGGCTACTGGCCTATACGCACTAACCATCTACGCGGGAGTAGTTATGGGTATCCCGACGTCGTGGTATCAGCCGAAGCACTTCAGACGTCAGCGACGGAGCGGCGCGCGCCGAATTGGACTGGAACGCCACTAGGCTAGGTCTGCTTTCGGCCGCGTACGCAACGTGCAGGTGTGCTATGGGCGATGGGCCCAGACCCCTGTGCATTTAGGTTTAGACCGGCGTGCTGGCCTCTCTGTTTTGCCTAGGTGGGGCTGCGACGTGTTGATCTTCCGAGGCCGGGCATGACCCAGGAAAGTGTGTCCGGCCAAATGGGATCGAGCGTGTTGGGTTATGTGGTGCACCCCTGCAGGGAAGTTAATCTATTCGAATAGCCGTGATCTTCGGTAACAGGACGACTTGGAGTTGTACCTTGACCTTATGACAACTAGAACCGGATACTTAATAAAACACACCCTTCCAAGTTCCACAGACAACCCGGTGATCGCTCTTCTACAGGGCGACGAGGAGAGGATCGCCGGGTAGGATTATGCTATGCGATGCGACTGGAGATGCGACTGGAGATGCTACTTGGAGATGCTACTTGAGGATGCTACTTGGAGGACTACAATCTACTCTCTTCTATATGCTGCAAGACGGAGGCTGCCAGAAGCGTAGTCTTCGACATGATTAGTTATCCCCCTCTTATTCTGGCATTCTGCAGTTCAGTCCACTGATATGGCCTCCTTACACATATACCCATGCATATGTAGTATAGTTCCTTGCTTGCGAGTACTTTGGATGAGTACTCACGGTTGCTTTCTCCCCCTTTTTCCCCTTTCCTTCTTTCTGGTTGTCGCAACCAGATGCTGGAGTCCAGGAGCCAGACGCCACCGTCGACGACGACCCCTACTACACTGGAGGTGCCTACTACTACGTGCTGCCCGCTGATGACGACCTGGAGTAGTTTAGGAGGATCCCAGGCAGGAGGCCTGCGCCTCTTTCGATCTGTATCCCAGTTTGTGCTAGCCTTCTTAAGGCAAACTTGTTTAACTTATGTCAGTACTCAGATATTGATGCTTCCGCTGACTCGTCTATGATCGAGCACTTGTATTCGAGCCCTCGAGGCCCCTGGCTTGTATTATGATGCTTGTATGACTTATTTATGTTTTAGAGTTGTGTTGTGATATCTTCCCGTGAGTCCCTGATCTTGATCGTACACATTTGCGTGCATGATTAGTGTACGATTGAATCGGGGGCGTCACATATATGCATGAACATTAAGGGGTTTTGTGAAAAACTGTAGTCTCTGCAATAAATAGAAAAATTCATAGACGCTAGAAAAAACATACGCGGGCCGAATTTGGCTGGCCTAACAGGTGAAAAAATAAACAAGAGGTGGGGGCGCTTGGGGGCTGCTCACCCTGGCCTGGCCCAGTTTAGTGAAGAGGAGGCACGCTGGGCCTCGCGATCTGGCATGGGAGGCCGAATTGACAAGGCGGTCAACATGGGCGACCGGATGCGTCGTCTACCTCCTTCGAAAGATGCAGAGGCGAGGCAGAGGGGCATGACGCGGCTGCTTCAGACGAGGGGACGGCAAGGAGGTGGCTGGATCCGGTCTGGCTCGATCGATCCGGGGCGGCGTGGGTCGAGGGAGCGCCGGGGAAGGTCCCTGGAGGCGGGGCTTGGTCTGCTCCGGCGGGTTTGCTCTCTTACGAGCTCCGCTGGGGATCCTTGCTCGGGCACGAGCGTGGAGGGAGACGCGGGGCTACCGCTGCTAGCTCATGGGGGCGGGGACGATGACGCCTGCGGGCGGCCGGACGCATCCAAGAGACTAGGGAGGAGGAGGCTGGGGCGCTAGAAGACGGCCGCGGCGACGAGATGAAGGACGGCGGGGATGAGGAGGCGGCGCCATGGAGTCTTGGTTCCCTCTTGTTCGCTGCTGGTGGTGGTTGCCGGCGGCGAGGTTCGCTGGGGGCCGCGGGGTCACCGGCAGGTGGTGGCGCGCTCGGGCTCACCTGAAGGGATAGATTTGGGTTGGCTGGTGGAGAACGAGAGAGGAATTTTTTTGGTTCAGGGAGGAAGCTACTGGTTGGTCTGGGAGGGATCCCGAGGAACCAGGTGGAGTGGCGGCGCGGTGGGATCGATGGGACAAGACCCCTAGGATCTAGGGGTGGACCTTATATTTATAGCAGATGAAATCAGTTTAGGGTGGTTAGGTCCCTCCGATCGTAATTGGACGGACGGGAAAAATAGGTTAGGTAGCCCAAAAAGAAAAACGGATACGTTTTGTAGATGTTTGGGGATGTTCTGAGTCCAACAGTGACAACTGCCTAGGTCGGGTACGGGACAGTTTCGGACGTGTGAGAGGTGTCTATGCACTGCGGAAAGAGGGATAGGTTGGGCCTAGGTGGACTGTGAAGAAGGGCTTGGGCTGAGAGGAAAGAGGGCGAATGCAGCCCGGCGACTGTTTCCGGCGACCGAAAACGTCCGATGATACACCAGCTACTATTGCCGCTATAGTTTAACGGTTGGGCTATCAAACGAAACCCGAATGCGATCAAACTTGGCAGGCGGCCTATCTACACTATAATAAGACCGCACGCCAACTTTCAACCCATTCCGTGAACATTTTCTGGCCACTTATAAAATAATATTTCGGGCGCGTGCAAGTGTGTTTGGGCTCAGAACGGACAACGGATGGAACTGGGGAACCCGGACGAATGCAAGTTTTGAAAACATGAGGATGCAATGCGGATGATGACATGGAAAGATGCTACACGCAAGCAAAAGACAAGGCAACAACAACGAATAATTGGAAGACACCTGGCGCAACAGTCTCGGGGCGTCACAGATGATGCCAGTGCAGGGGACGCTACCGAACTCAAGTGGGAGTTCGACAAAGACTTGGGTCGCTATTATGTTTCCTTTCCTGATGATCAGTAGTGGAGCCCAGTTGGGACGATCAGGGATCTAGCATTTCAGATTGTCTTTCTTTATTTTGGTTCCGTAGTCGGACCTTTGATTGTACTTTGGTTGATATATGGATTATTTATGTATTGTGTGAAGTGGCGATTGTAAGCCGACTCTTTATCCCTTTCATATTCAGTACATGGGATGTGTAAAGATTACCCCTCTTGCGACAGACCTACCATGCGGCTATGCCTCTAAGTCGTGCCCCAACACGTGGGAGATATAGACACGTTGTGGGTGTTAAACGTACTCCCCTCCACGTGGGAAACAACTATCGAGTCTTCCCTGCCTCCGTGTCGTTCCCTTCCTAGGCCTCGCCGTCATTCACCGCCCTGGTGCTCTCGGCGCGGCCTGGTCAACGTGGTCAATGAACGACATCCATCGGAAGTGGACTGTATGTGGAGAGGCTAATAGCTGGGTCCACGGCCGCACACAAGGAAATGCCTCCTTATTTTGTGCAAAATAATGATTCCTTCACCTGACAGCTAGGACCCACGCGTATTTCGCGAAAAAAACGTTCCCCCCGCTGATAGGTCAGACCCACCAGCTATATCTTCGCACACAAGGAAGTGTCTCCTTATGACGCACACAAAAATGAATACCCCCTGCTAGCTGGGACCCACCATAGTGGGTGGCTGACTTGCGGGCCTACTAAGTTGACGGGGACAGAGGGCTTTGTCAACTTAGTCAATATGAACGATTCTAGCTCCAGTGACCGTATGATGTCCATCCAACGGCCATAGTGCTTCTTCAACCTCTAGTCTTCTTGCTCCAGCCGCCCAAAGCAGTGCCGGTCGTGTCGCCTGCTCCTGCCTCCCGTGGCCGGCTGTTCTACCGCGGAGGCCTCACTGCCCCCATACTACTCCCACCGCTGGCCAGGCCATCCCTCCACTCACCCACACCCCTATTATTCTACCGCGACAGCAGCCTCACACCGCAGCCGAACCAGTGAACCCTCATACTCCTCTTTGCCTGGGCATCCAGTGCCGTGTCTTCCCCCGCTCCGTGTCGTCCCCTTCCTAGGCCTCATCGTCGTCCATTGCCTTGGTGCTCTCGACGCGGCGTGGTCAATGTGGTCAACGACCGACTTCCATCGGAAGAGTACTATACATGGAGGGGCTGACAACTGGGTCCACGGCCGCAGCTGGGTCCACGACCACAACCCAATTTTTTTGTGATTTGCCAAGTAAGTCGCTTTGTCACGCCTGTTGGGCTGCAAATCTTTCAAGACGAGGAGAGTGTCATTCGGCTGGCCGAGAAAATGGCCTATCAGTAATGAGAAATGGGCTGTAAATTTTTTAAACACATCAAACCGTTCAAATTTCTTTTTTTTCATTTTGAGATTTTAAATTGCATTGATTTTTATGCGTGGACAATTTGTTGGATTTTATATTGATATACATTTATATTTAAAATCAATTTGAGCGTGACTCGAAATTTCGGGACTAAAAACAGTTCGGACCGCACCGAAATATGCAAAATTTTGTATAATTTTTTACCATGGCCACAATATGGGCTGTAATGCTAACAAAAAGAATATGGGCTCCAAAAAACCTTAAGAATTAGCAAATGGGCTTCAAATTATTAGAAATAATGGAAGGTGGGTTGTATGCTGTTTTCCACATATTTGAGGTTTTCCTAAAAAAGGTTGACGCACAAGCAGTGACTGTTGGATTTCCATCCAGCGGCCGAAGTGCTTCTTCAATCTCTGGTCTTCCTGCTCCAGCCGCTCAAACAAGCACCGACAGGACTGCCTTCTCCCTCCTCCCCGCGGCCGGCTGTGCCGCCACGCAGTCCTCACCATCCCACCGTACTCCCATCGCTGGCCTAGCCATCCCTCTACTCAACCACACCTGCTGTTATTCTCCGGCGACGACAAACGAACCAGTAAACCCTCATATAGTCGTACTTGATACGTCTCCAATGTATCTATAATTTTTTATCGTTCCATGCTATTATATTATCAACCTTGGATGTCTTATATGCATTTATATGCTATTTTATATGATTTTTGGGACTAACCTATTAACCTAGAGCCCAGTGCCAGTTTCTGTTTTTTCCTTGTTTTAGAATATTGCAGAAAAGGAAAATCAAACGGAGTCCAATTGACCTGAAACTTCACGGAACTTATTTTTGGATCAGAAGAAGCCCAGAAGACTTGGAGTCCACATAAGGGAAGCTTCGAGGAGGCCACGAGGTAGGGGGCGCGCCCTCCACCCTCGTGGGCCCCTCGTGGCTCCCCTGACGTACTTCTTCCGCCTATATATCTCCATATACCCTAAAAACATCCGAGAGCACAATAGATTGGGAGTTCCGCCGCCAGAAGCCTCTGTAGCCACTGAAAGCCAATCTAGACCTGTTCTGGCACCCTGCCGGAGGGGGCAATCCCTCTCCGGTGGCCATCTTCGTCATCCTGGTGCTCTCCATGATGAGGAGGGAGTAGTTCTTCCTCGAGGCAGAGGGTATGTACCAGTAGCTCCGTGTTTGATCTCTCTCTCTCTCTCTCTCTCTCTCGTGTTCTTGAGGTGATACAATCTTGATGTATCGCGAGCTTTGCTATCATATTTGGATCCTATGGTGTTTCTTCCCCCCTCTACTCTCTTGTAATGGATTGAGTTTCCCCTTAGAGGTTATCTTATCGGATTGAGTCTTTAAAGATTTGAGAACACTTGATGTATGTCTTGCCATGCGTATCTGTGGTGACAATGGGATACCACGTGATTCACTTGATGTATGTTTTGCTAATCAACTTGCGGGTTCCTCCCATGAACCTATGCATAGGGGTTGGCACACGTTTTCGTCGTGATTCTCCGGTAGGAACTTTGGGGCACTCTTTGAGGTTCTATGTGTTGGTTGAATAGATGAATCTGAGATTGTGTGATGCATATCATATAATCATACCCACGGATACTTGAGATGACATTTGAGTATCTAGGTGACATTAGGGTTTTGGTTGATTTGTGTCTTAAGGTGTTATTCTAGTACGAACTCTAGGATTGTTTGTGACACCTATAGGAATAGCCCAACGGATTGATTGGAAAGAATAACTTTGAGGTGGTTTTGTACCCTACCATAATCTCTTCGTTCGTTCTCCGCTATTAGTGACTTTGGAGTGACTCTTTGTTGCATCTTGATGGATAGTTATGTGATCCAGTTATGTTATTATTGTTGAGAGGACTTGCACTAGTGAAAGTATGAACCCTATGCCTTGTTTTAACACATTACAATACCATTTATGCTCACTTTTATCATTCGTTACCCTGCTGTTTTTATATTTTCAGATTACAAAAACTATTATCTACCATCCATATACCACTTAATCACCATCTCTTCGCCGAACTAGTGCACCTATACAATTTACCATTGTATTGGGTGTGTTGGGGACATAAGAGATTATTTGTTATTTGGTTGCAGGGTTGCTTGAGAGAGACCATCTTCATCCTACGCCTCCTACGGATTGATAAACCTTAGGTCATCCACTTGAGGGAAATTTGCTACTTCCCAACAAACCTCTGCACTTGGAGGCCCAACAACGTCTACAAGAAGAAGGTTGTGTAGTAGACACCAGTACTCCCCTCCGCGTGGGAAACAACTTCCGAGTCTTCCCTGCCTCCATGTCGTTCCCTTCCTAGGCCTCGCCGTCGTCCACTGCCCTGGTGCTCTCGGCACGGCCTGGTCAACGTGGTCAACGACCGACATGCATCTGAAGTGGACTCTACGTGGAGAGGCTGACAGCTGGGTGCACGGCCGCACGCAAGGAAATGCCTCCTTATTATGTGCAAAATAATGATTCCTCCACCTGACATCTGGGACCCACCAAAAGGGCCTCTGTATTTCGCGAAAAAACGTTACCGCCGCTGACAACTTGGACCCACCAGCTATATCTTCGCACGCAAGGAAGTGCCTCCTTATCACGCACAAAAAAATGAATACTCCCCTGCTAGCTGGGACCCAGTATAGTGGCATGCTTACTTGTGGGCCTACTAAGTTGACGGGGACGGAGGGTTTGTCAACTTAGTCAATATGCACGATTCTAGCTCCACTGACCGTACGATGTCCATCCAATGGCCGTAGTGCTTCTTCAAGCTCTGGTCTTCTTGCTCCAGCCGCCCAAACCAGCGCTAGTCGTGCCTCATGCTCCTGCCTTCCGTGGCCGGCTGCGAGGCGGCGGAGGCCTCACCGCCCCCTACTACTCCCAACGCTGGATAGGCCATCCCTCTACTCACCCACACCCCGTGTTATTTTGCGGCAACGATAGCCTCACACCGCAGTGAACCCTCATACTCCTCTATGCGTGGGCATCCACTGCCACGTCTTCCCCGGCTCGGCGTCGTCCCCTTCCTAGGCCTCGCCGTCGTCCCCCGCCCTGGTGCTCTTGGCGCGGCGTGGACAACATGGTCAAGGAGCGACTTCCACCGGACGTGGACTGTACGTGGAGAGGCTGACAGCTGGGTCCACGACCGCAGCAAGTGCCTCCTTATTATGTGCAAATAATTATTCCTCCACCTGACAGCGGGGACCCACCAGACGGGCACCGTATTTTGCGAAAAAACGTTTTCGCCCTGACTGCTGGGATCCACCAGCTACATCTTCACACACAAGGAAGTGCGTCCGGGCAAAAAAAACGACTTGCCCCCCTGACTGATGGGACCCACTAGCTACATCTTCACACGCAAGGAAGTGCCTGACAGTCGGGACCCACCTGGTCGAAATGTACGTAGCGTTGTCATTCTGGTCGCGAACGTGTACGTACATACTGGTCGATGTAGAGGCGCACATGTGTCGTAGTAGAGGCGTACACGTAGCATGCACACGTACGTACAGCGGCTAGTGTGCAAGAAACAAAATATGGCCACGTACATACATACGGACAGGGTCTCGAACGCCTACCCGCACATACGTACGGCCAGGGCTCGTGTACATGGTTGGGTCGGAATGGAGAAACAGCGTCGTCATCGTGTTCATGGGAAGCCAACCGGCTGGGTCGGAACGGCATGTGCCGTCGTGTTCATCAGGAGGGCTTGGACGGAACAGCCGATGGAAACGAGGCCTGGCGTACCGCAGAACGGAGGAAACGGCCTTGTGTTCGACCGGGCACGTTCGAAACGGGATCCTGTTCATCGGGAGGGGTCTGGCGTACCGCAAAAGGGAGGAAACGGACCTCCTATGGTCGAAACGAGGGTCCTGTTGATTCGGAGGGGTGTGGCGTACCGCAAAACGGAGGAATCGGACTTGTGTTGGAGCGCTACGGTCGGAACGGGGGTCCTGTTCATCGGGAGGGGTGTGACGTACCACAAAACGGGACTCCACGGGATACTGTTCATCTCCACCGCCGACCCCCTCCAGCCTCCACGGGCTATTGTTTATCCACCGTCGACTTCCTCCAGCCTCCACCTGCGACTGTTCATCCACGGGCTCCTGTTCATCCAGCCTCCACTGCGCGCTACTCCACCGGCTACTGTTCAACCAGCCCTCTCCACGGGCTCCTGTTCAACCACCCCTCCACGGGCTACTGTTCATCCTGCCCTCCACTGTCTACTGTTCATCCTGCCATCCACGGGGTGGTCCTGTTCATCCAGCCCTCCACGGGGTCCTGTTCATCCATCCCCAACCGGCTCGATCGATTGGGGTACTGTTCATCCAGAGGCAACACCACGGGGTCCTGTTCATCCACCCCCACCGGGAACTGTTCATCCAACCCCCCCCCCCCCCGCAACACTCACTATTCATCCACAGGCAGCATCGATCGGCTTCAGTTAGCAGTAGTAGTGAAGGAGTCACTCGATCGGGTTTAGTTAACAGCCTTCGATCGATCGCTCGGGTTCAGTAATGCGTAGCCTGCAGTGCAATCACTCGGGTTCAGTTAGAGCCCAACGCCTCGCACACACGCGCGTACGTACGAGAGAAATGCGCATCGCTCGTCCCCCGACCACCCACCGTAACCGGGGACTCCCCGATATTTTCCGCGCCCTCACTTCTACCACGGTTTTTTCCGTCATGGACGGCCCAAAGAATGTCATGCAGCTACGTCTCCGGCCCGCCCAAGACGAAAAGCCCATTTTCTGTCATGATTTTTTGACATAGAAGTAGGACCCCACCACATCTATGATGATACCGGGTTTTGTCACAGTTATAGTCATAGAAGTGTCATAAGTATGACAGAAAAAAATTCGTTTGGCCCAAAATGTCAAGGATGTGTCTTTTTTTGTAGTGAAATGTTATTGTGAATCTGGTTAGTTCATAATCTTTGCTGAAAACTTGAATGCTGGCTTTACGTATTTGCAACAACAAGATCAAATAGAGTTTCTAAAAGTTTTTCTTTATCACTTTCAGTTTGTCAACTGAATTGCTTGAGGACAAGCAAAGGTTTAAGCTTGGGGGAGTTGATATGTCTCCAACGTATCTACTTTGCCAAACACTTTTGCCCTTGTTTTGGACTCTAACTTGCATGATTTGAATGGAACTAACCGGGACTGACACTGTTTTCAGCAGAACTGCCATGGTGTTATTTTTGTGCAAAAATAGAAGTTCCAGAATGACCTGAAAATCCATGGAGACACGTTTTGGAATTAATGAAAAATATTGGTGAAATAATCAACATCAGGGGTCCCACACCCTGGCCATGAGGGTGCAGCTCCCCCCCCCCACCCTAGGGCAAGCCCCCGGCCTCGTGGGCCCCTGGGACTCCACCGACCTCAACCCCAACTCCATATATTCACTTTTGGGGAGAAAAAAAATCAAAGAGAAGGATTCATCGCGTTTTACGATACGGAGCCGCTGCCAAGCCCTAATCTTCCTCGGGAGGGCTAATCTGGAGTCTGTTCGGGGCTCCGGAGAGGGGAATCCGTCGCCATCGTCATCATCAACCATCCACCATCACCAATTTGATGATGCTCACCGCCGTGCGTGAGTAATCCCATCATAGGCTTGCTGGACGATGATGGGTTTGATGAGATTTACCATGTAATCGAGTTAGTTTTGTTAGGGTTTGATCCCTAGTATCCATTATGTTCTAGATTGATGTTGCTATGAATTTGCTATGCTTAATGCTTGTCACTAGGACCCGAGTGCCATGATTTCATATCTGAACCTATTATGTTTTCATGAATAGATGTGAGTTCTTGATCCTATCTTGCAAGTCAATAGTCACCTACTATGTGTTATTATCCGGCAACCCCCAAGTGACAATAATCGGGACCACTCCTACTGACGACCATAGTTTGAGGAGTTCATGTATTCACTAAATGTTAATTCTTTGGTCCGGTACTCTATTAAAAGGAGGCCTTAATATCCCATGGTTTCCATTAGGACCCCGCTGCCACGGGAGGGTAGGACAAAAGATGGCATGCAAATTCTTTTCCATAAGCATGTATGACTATATTCGGAATACATGCCTACATTACATTCATGAACTGGAGCTAGTTTTGTGTCACCCTATGTTATAACTGTTGCATGAGGAATTGCATCTAATATAATTATCCATCATTGATCCATTGCCTATGAGATTTTCACATATTGATCTTTGCTTAGTTACTTTTTTGTTGCCACTATTACGATTGCTACAAAAACTACTATTGTTACTTTTGCCACCGTTACCGTTACTTCCATACTACTTTGCTACTAAATATTTTGCTACAGATATTAAGTATTTCAGGTGTGGTTGAATTGACAACTCAACTGCTAATACTTGAGAATATTCTTTGGCTCCACTTGTGTCGAATCAATAAATTTGGGTTGAATACTCTACCCTCGAAAACGGTTGCGATCCCCTATACTTGCGGATTATTAGAGGAATCTGTGGCTGCTTTCAAGCAAAGTCGTGAGGAATTGAAGAAGGAGCTGGAGGATGTCATCACCTGGCGATCCATCGACGAGTAGAGACAGTAGCGACCCAAATCATTGTTTGCGATTTCATTCTTCTCGTGCCCCCGTGTCTTCCGGGCTTTACTGCATGTGGCATTTTAAATTATCCAGAATATGTAAGACAATTATTATCTGGGCCATTATAAATTTATCATTGTATTATCCGTTGCCATTTTATATGTCACCGTATTATCCGTTGCACTATGTGGCAATTTAAATTAGGCCGGAATACAAGTTGAAAACATGAACAAAGCAAATGCTGCCATGTGATCACAAGCAAACACCCTCCATCCAGGTGCTTTAATTAACCCATTAATGGAGAACTTGTGGGCGAGGCAGGCGGTGGCTGGTTCATGGAGGTCAAAGAGCCCACTTCCCAGTGAGCATGGGTGGCCTTGTTGCTCGCATGTTTCCCGTCGAGCCTGTGAGGTGGAGATGATGCACACATCCCGTCGAGCCTGTGCGGCGAACTGCTTGCACGAGTCCCGTCAAGCCTGCATAGCGCACTTCTCGCGCTCGTCCCATCTAATCAAATAGCTGCATGCACGCCACCGAGTATGGTTAAATTTGACACGGTTCATATAATACAACCATTTGCAATATTAACATGTCAGCTATTTGTTTCAAAAAGGACTTTGTTGGCTATTAATGTGTGCATCTTGTCTCAAACTGGATAATTTTTTAGCACAGCATATATGTGCCATGTCATGAAACCATGCCAAGTTTCATGTTTTCTGGGTGAGTTTTTGATTTACTGGGATTTAAAAACCAAGATTCTCAATGTTTCAGGACGATGAGAAGTTTGTAATTCATTCTCATTCCTTAAATCAGACCTAAACATGCACCCAATGACACATGTACGATTTTCCAACCATTTTGCTTCACTGGAGCATGTGCTTGTAGTTCAAATTTGAAATATGGACTACATTAAATGCCTAGAAAACTTAATTAACATATACAATGGCCAAACGAACCCTGAACAGTTTCAAATTTCAGCACGACACTCCTGTTATTCTATGTTGCCTGTAGAAAACAAAGTTCAAGGCGAGAAGAGGTAGCGATTATCGTTTCGCCCGCAAGAGGGGCATGTTTCCCTACCGGAACCATGAGGGTTGCGAGAAGCTTCGGTTTGAAAGAGGCTTGTAATACAGCTTTGCCCAAATTGGACAATTATATGTACTATGTAGTGACACCATGCCAAGTTTCATGATCTCCTAGTGAGTTTTGGATTTACATAGATTTAAAAACCGAGATTCGCAATGTTTGTGGCCAAGCCAGGATGGCGAGACGGTTGAATTCATTCCCATTCGTTCCATGGGACCTAAACATGCACCTCAAGGACACATGTACGTTTTTTCTAGCCATTTTGGTGCACTAGAGCATGTATTTGTAATTCGGATTTGAATTATGGACATTAAATGCCTAGAAAATTCAATTAATGAATAAAAAAGGTCAAATGAACCCTGAATAATTTCAAAGATCAGCACGAATCTCCCATTGTTCTATGTTGCATGTAGAAGAAAATACGAGGCTGGAAGAGGGAGCGATTATCGTTTGGCCCACAAGGGGACACGTTTCCCTATCAAAACCACGAGGGTTCTTGCTAGAGGCTCCGGTTTGTAAGAGGTTTGTACTAAAGCTTGGCCCAAATTGGCAATGTTTTTACCATGACATATATGTGCACCATGCCACCTTTGATGACTTCCTAGTGAGTTTTGGATTTATGGGGATTTAAAAACCGAGGTTCCAAATGTTTGAGGATGAGCCAGGACATCAGTACGGTTGTAATTCATTCCCATTCCTGGCATGGGACCTAAACATGCACCCCAGGACACATGTATAATTTTTCTGGACATTTTGGTGAACTAGAGCATGTATTTGTAGTTCAAATTTGAATTATGGACATTAAATGCCTAGGAAACTCAATTAGTGTCTAAAAATCCCAAACAAACCCGGAATAAGTTTAAATTTCAGCATGGATATCCTGTCGTTCCATGTTTCCCGTAGAAGAAAACACAAGGCTAAAAGAGGCAGTGATTACGTTTCGCCACAAGGCGAACACATCTCCCTATCGGAACCACGAGGCTTCTTTGAGAGAAGCTCCGTTTGTAAGAGGTCTGTAATAAAGCTTGGCCCAAATTGGACAATGTTTTACCACAACATATATGTGCCATGACATGACACCATGCCACCTTTGATGACTTTCTGGTGAGTTTAGGATTTACGGGGATTTCAAAATCGAGATTCCAAATGTTTGAGGATGAGCCAGGATGCTGGCACGGTTGTAATTCGTTCCCATTCCTAGCATGGTACCTAAACATGCACCCAAGGACACATGTATAATTTTTCTAGCCATTCTGGTGAACTGGAGCATGTATTTGAAGTTCAGATTTGAATTATGGACAATAAATGCCTAGGAACCTGATGAGGACATCACTAACAAAGTTACACCCACATCCCCTACTAATACATATACAGGACCAATTACTAGAGCTCGCTCATGCCAATTAAATTACTAGGTACTTTCGTTTCTTGGTAATGATTCCAATGTTCATGAGAATATGATGCTGCCTAAATTAGATACATTTGTCTTGCTTTCAAATCAAGGGCCTAGCTTGGACAAGAAGGATGATCATTGGAGCAAGATCAAGCATGGAGATGATGGCATGGGCAAGGGGAACAAGAACGAAGTTACAAGAGATGATTTCAGGACTTTGTAGCCACTATAATGAGTGCGTGAAGCCTTGGATGAAATATGCAAGATGGCACTTCATAAATTTCGTCCAGAGGCTACTATAGGTGTTGCGTCACCATATTATTGGGCCAGGCCCATGTAATTTCGAAATACTTGAGTATAGGCTACTTTTAGAGTCCGTATGTGTGGGGAAACAAGAGTTAGGGTTGGTTTCAGAACCCTCCTCCAAGGGCCACAAAATCCCCCCCCTCTTCCTCCATATATACAACCCTTAGGGCGTCATTTAGACTTTGGATTTTGTTTAGATTAAAGTACACCATAGCTGCAACTTCGCATACTTCGTTTGTGTTCAACGACTAGACAAAGGCGTCACAGAACCCCACCTTGATCAATAAAGCTTTCCTCTTATATTCACAATATCCAGATTGCAATCTTAGTTTCTTTCTTGTTCTTCGTTTGCCTGCAGGAAACAGACCTTCGTGGTTAGGTAGATCATGCTCCGGCATGGTCAATAACCTCTCGGAGTTGGTTTAGCGATTACTAAGGTGTGACGTCCTGGCACGTTCGTAGTCGGATCGTTAAAGTCAACTTCCTCCAAAACGATAGACACCATCTCATCGAAAGACGGGACATCTTTTCCTCTACCAAGTGGTATCAGATTTTGAAGTTGCTCGGTGAGATTTTATAGTTTTTTCGTAGTTTAGATCAAGTATGTTTTTCATACCTATAGTCCCCGAAAAAGACAAAAAAATTAGGGTTAGTTCATCCTATCCGAACCAATCTGAGCCTTTGCATAAGCTTTTCTGTATTTGCTTTGTTGAATTTGTTGTTGCATCGTTGTGTCAAGTTGCTGGTCTTAGCATCTAGTCCTTTAGAGTTTTGAGTTATGTTCACAGGTTTTCACATCGCTGCTGCCATATATCACCACCGCATCATCATGATTGTTGCTGCCGTATACCACCACCGCACCAACTTCATCGCCGCTGCCATATACCACCACCACATATTCATAGCCAATCTGAGTCCATATACGCCACCACCTATCCATCGCCATCACACCAATCCGAGTCCATATACGCCACCACATATCCGCCGCCATCACACCAATCCGAGTCCACCTGCAACATATATATATCCGCCACTAGTCCGAGTTCCACCAGATTCATCGCCGCCACAAGTCTGAGTTCCACCACATTCATCTCCGCCACCAGTCCTAGTCCGAGTCCAGTATTCTGTTACTCTGTTTTGGATTTCCAGATCACGTGATACTTCGAGTCGTGATAGAGTAGGACTCCTGAAATTTCGTCCTACCCGCTGTAGAAAATAGTTCCAAACTCAAAAAAAACTAAGTCTGGAAAATTCTGGCTAGGCTATTTTTAGACCATTTGTAGACTTTTTCGAAAAAATTGTTGCGGAGCAAAAAAAGAGGAAAAAGTGCAAAAAAAGGGGAAAAAGAGAGAGAAAATTCAAAGTGTGCTCCTCCCTTGTTTAAGTGCAGCGCCGTGATTTTGTTAGTGTTCTAGGCTTGCGTCTCTAGCATAGTCTCGCCTAGGACCAGCACAGTACCGTCGTTGAGCGTTTATTCAACGTTGCATCTCTGAATTGATTATTACTGACCCTTTTTGCTACCATATTATAAGCCTTCCCAGCTCCACATATATCTACGTCTTGTGTTTGACTCTCCCTGGTAATCGATCTATCCATGTTTTGAGAGGTTTGACTACGACGGTTGCCGATCACCGCCTGCTGCTGGGTAAGAACTGGTAAGAATTTGAGATTTGCTTGACGGATTTGTGACGCCCCACCACCACCATTTTCTAGTAGTCTGTAGGATCATATTCTTGTGTGTTTCTATTGCTGCTAACCATGGAAGGATCACAAGTCGATGAGACTGTCTGGGAGAACATGTGAATAAGGAGTTGCATTATAAATTTCAGCAAATGATGACTGAACAGGTGCAAGATGTGCTGAATAATTTTGAAGAGGACACAGATAATATAACTAGCTTCGAGAAGACATTCGAAACAAAGCTCGATTACAAATTTAATGAACTGCTTGCGCGTCTTCCACAACCACCAGCGGCTGACAACAACAATAACTACTACTACTACTACTACTACTACTACTACTACTACTACTACTACTACTACTACTACTACTACTACTACTACTACTACTACTACTACCACCACCTCCATGTCGCGAAACAGCCCTCCGCTGAGCGAGCCATGTCTCTCTTGAGCCTGGCCAAACTGTTGGTACTGCTGTTGATACTTCTGTGGCTCCTGCTGCTGATGCGGAGGAGGATGATTATGCGGGAGATTATGAGGAAGAGGTTGATCAAAATCAGAACTACGTGCAACCACCAGCACCACAAACACCAGGTCATCCACATGCAAATAATGGAAATGGTAGGGCTCCCCCTCAGGTACGAGATCAAGACCATCTCCCTAAACTAAAATTGAATATTCCACCATTTGAGGGTAGATACGTTCCTGATATATATCTTACTTGGGAGTTAGAAACCGAACAACGTTTTACGTGTTTAGAATATCCTGAGGAGAGATGTCTTGCTGCTGCACTTTGTGCTTTCACTAGTTTTGCGTGTGTGTGGTGGTATGAACATCGTAGATTATATCCAAATAATATTCCAACTACTTGGGCAGCTTTGAAAACTGCTATGCATACTCGTTGGGTTCCACCATATTATCAACGCCAATTACTTCAAAAATTGCAGTGTTTAAGACAAGGAATTTTTTTTGTAGAGGAATATTATCAGGAATTACAAACTGGCATGATTAGATGTGGTATTGTTGAGGATAATGAAGCTATGCTTGTACGTTTTATGGGTGGATTAAATAGAGAGATTCAGACCGTTCAAGAGTATAAGGAGTATAATAATATCACTCGTTTATTCCATCTTGCTTGTAAAGCTGAACGTGAAGTGCAGGATCGACAGGCATTGGCACGAACTAACTATTCTGCAGCTCGACCTTCCTCATGGAGACCGCATGCATCCTCAACTTCCACACATTCTACGGCATTGGCTCCTCCATCAGCTGCCACCTCCAGTCGTGATACAAGAAAGTAGGCACAACCACCACTATCTACCAAGAGCACACCTATCGGGCCTGTACAGAGCTCTTCTTACATGGCATCAGTAGGGCACACAAGTGATATTATTTGTCGTCGTTGTAAGGGAAGAGGTCATTATGAAAGAGAATGCAAATCTCACCGTGTGATGATTGCTACTTAGGATGGTGGTTATGAGTCCGGTAGTGACTATGATGAGGAGACTTTGGCTCTTATGACATGTGAAGAACACAGTGGAGATGATTCTGAAAATGAGACACAATACATGGCTCCTGAAGACACTGGCACGTATGAATGTTTAGTTGCACGACGTGTTTTTATTGTGCAGGTCACACAAGCAGAGCAAAATCAGAGGCATAATTTGTTCCATACAAAGCGAGTTGTGAAGGAACGTTCTGTTCGCGTCATCATAGATGGAGGGAGCTGCAACAACTTGGCTAGCATGGAGATGGTGGAGAAGCTATCTCTC
This sequence comes from Triticum aestivum, assembly GCF_018294505.1. NCBI lineage: Eukaryota > Viridiplantae > Streptophyta > Magnoliopsida > Poales > Poaceae > Triticum > Triticum aestivum. The sequence continues at coordinate 284,890,878 of NC_057800.1, read as the reverse complement.
ACCACAAGACCACATCCACATCCTTAGTATATCCAATGGTTCAATAACAGCAGCAAGGTTAAGGTAACACATACTGTTCGTGTGCATTTTAGTATCTCTACATATGCTAATTATGTTGATTGTGATGTGGTACCCATGCAAGAATGTTCCTTATTACTTGGTAGACCATGAAAATTTAATAAAAATTATGTCACCATGGTAGAAACAATCAGTATACTCTTGTCCATAAGGATAAACATATTACTTTGCTTCCTATGACTCCTGATTCCATTTTGAAAGATGATATTAATAGAGCTAATAAAGCAAAACAGGAGCACAACAAGAGTGAAAATCAGATTGTGGCAAAAGAATTTAAGCAACAAATGAAGTCTAATAATAAACCATCTAGTGTTGCTTCTGAAATTAAATTAAAAAGTGCATGCTTACTTGCCACCAAATCCGAGATTGATGATCTAGATTTCAGCAAATCTGTTTGATATGCTTTTGTGTGCAAAGAGGCATTATTTTCATTCGAGGACATGCCTTCCTCTTTGCCTCCTGTTGTTACTAACATTTTGCAGGAGTTCGTTGATGTCTTTCCAGACGATGTGCCACCGGGATTACCACCTATTCGAGGGATTGAGCATCAGATTGACTTAATTCCCGGTGCTTCGCTACCCAACCGTGCACCATATCGTACCAGTCCAGAGGAGACGAAGGATATTATGCATCAAGTCCAGGAGCTGCTCAACAAAGATTATATTCGCGAATCCCTTGGTCCTTGTGTTGTTCCTATTATTCTAGTGCCGAAAAAGGATGGCACATCACGTATATATGTTGATTGAAGAGGCATTAATAATATTACTATTCGTTATCATCATCCTATTCCTAGGCTAGATGATATGCTTGATGAATTGAGTGGCTCTACAATATTCTCCAAAGTTGATTTGCATAGTGGATACCATCAAATTCATATGAAATTGGGAGATGAAGGGAAAACTGCATTTAAAACTAAGTTTGGTTTATATGAGTGGTTAGTCATGCCTTTTGGGTTAACTAATGCACCCAGTACTTTCATGAGATTAATGAACGAAGTTTTACGTGCTTTCATTGGACGATTTGTGGTAGTCTATTTTGATGATATGCTGATTTATAGTAAATCTTTGGAGGAACATTTGGAACATTTACGTGTTGTTTTTATTGCTCTACGTGATGCACGTTTGTTTGTTAACCTTGGAAAGTGCACCTTTTGCACCGACCGAGTATCTTTTCTTGGCTAGGTTGTTACTCCATAGGGAATTGAAGTTGATAAAGCCAAGACTGAAGCTATTGAGAGTTGGCCGCAACCCAAAATGGTCACACAAGTAAGGAGTTTCCTTGGCCTCGCTAGTTTCTACAGGCGTTTTGTGAGAGATTTCAGCACCATTGTTGCACCTCTCAACGAGCTTACAAAGAAGGATATGCCTTTTGTTTGGGGTACCGCATAGGAAGAAGCCTTCACGGTATTGAAAGATAAGTTGGCACATGCTCCTTTACACCAACTTCCTGATTTTAATAATACTTTTGAGCTTCAATGTGATGCTAGCGGAATTGGATTAGGAGGTGTGTTATTACAAGATGGCAAACCTGTTGCATACTTTTCTGAAAAATTGAGTGGGCCTAGTCTGAACTATTCTACTTATGATAAAGAATTATATGCTCTTGTTCGGACCTTAGAAACATGGCAACATTAATTATGGCCCAAGGAATTTGTTATACATTCTGATCATGAATCTTTGAAAGACATTAAAAGTCAAGGAAAACTAAACCATAGACATGCTAAATGGGTTTAATTCATTGAGACTTTCCCTTATGTCATTAAACACAAGAAGGGTAAAGAAAATGTTATTGCTGATGCATTGTCTCGTTGTTATACTATGCTTTCACAACTTGACTTTAAAATATTTGGTTTGGAGACCATCAAAGATCAATATGTGCATGATGCTGAATTTAAAGATGTATTTCAGAATTGTAAGGAAGGGAGAACTTGGACCAAGTTCATTGTTAGCGATGGGTTTGTGTTTCATGCTAACAAGCTATGCATTCCAGCTAGCTCCATTCATCTTTTGTAGTTGCAGGAGGCGCATGGAGGAGGATTACTGGGACACTGTGGCGTGAAGAAGATGGAGTATATACGTGCTACACATTTCTTTTGGCCAAAGATGAGACAAAATGTTGAGCGTTTTGTTGCTCGCTGCACAACATGTCAAAAAGCTAAGTCATGACTCAATCCTCATGGTTTATATATGCCTTTGCCTATACTAGTGTTCCTTGGGTGGATATATCTATGGACTTTGTTTTAGGTTTACCTCGAACAAAGAAGGGGAGGGATAGCATATTTGTTGTCGTGGATAGGTTCTCGAAAATGGCACACTTTCTACCATGTCATAAAAGCAATGATGATGTTAATGTTGCTGATTTGTTCTTTCGTGAAATTATTCGCTTGCATGGCATGACAAATACTATTGTTTCAGATCGTAATACTAAATTTCCTAGCCACTTTTCGAGATGTTTATGGGCTAAGTTGGGGACCAAACTGCTTTTTAGTACTACATGTCATCCCCAAACTGATGGACAAACTGAAGTAGTCAATAGAACATTTTCTACCATGCTTAGGGCTGTTTTGAAGAATAACAAGAAAATGTGGGAAGAATGCTTGCCTCATATTGAATTTGCTTATAATCGGTCGCTGCATTCTACTACTAAGATGTGCCCTTTTGAAATTGTGCATGGTTTCCTACCTCGTGCACCTATTGATTTGTTGCCTCTTCCATCTTCGGAGAAGGTTAATTTTGACGCTAAACAAAGTGTTGAATTGATGTTAAAAATGCATGAGTTAACTAAGGAAAATATTGAGCACATGAATGCTAAATATAAACTTGTTGGAGATAATGTTAGAAAACGTGTTGTGTCTGCACCTGGAGATCTTGTTTGGTTACATTTGCATAAGGATAGGTTTCCTAATTTGCGCAAGTCAAAGCTAATGCCACATGCTGATGGTACTTTTAAGGTCTTAGAAAAAATAAATGATAATGCATATAAACTTGAGTTGCCTGTAGATTTTGGGGTTAGTCCCACTTTTAACATTGCAGATTTGAAGCCTTACTTTGGTGAGGAAGATGACCTTCCGTAGAGGACGACTTCAATTCAAGAAGGGGAGGATGATGAGGACATCACTAACAAAGTTACACCCACATCCCCTACTGATACATATACATGACCAATTACAAGAGCTCGCGCACGCCAATTAAATTACCAGGTACTTTCGTTTCTTGGTAATGATTCTAATGTTCGTAAGAATATGATGCTGCCTAAATTGGATACATTTCTCTTGCTTACAAATGAAGGGCCTATCTTGGACAAGAAGGATGATCATTGGAGCAAGATCAAGCATGGAGATGATGGCATGCGCAAGGGGAACAAGAACGGAGTTACAAGTGATGATTTCAGGACTTTGAAGCCACCATAATGAGTGCGTGAAGCCTTGGACGAAATATACAAGATGCCACTTCATAAATTTTGTCCAAAGGCTATTATAGGTGTTGCGTCACCTTATTATTGGGCCAAGGCCATGTAATTTCGAAATACTTGAGTATAGGCTGCTTTTAGAGTCCGTGTGTGTGGGGAAACAAGAGTTAGGGTTGGTTTCGGACACCTCCTCCAAGGGCCACGAAATTACCCCCCCCCCCTCCCATCTTCCTCCATATATACAGCTCTTAGCGCGTCGTTTAGACTTTGGGTTTTGTTTAGATTAAAGTTCGCCATAGCTGCAACTTCGCATACTTCGTTTGTGTTTAACGACCAGACAAATGTGTCACAGAACCCCACCTTGATCAATAAAGCTTTCCTCTTATATTCACAATATCCATATTGCAATCTTAGTTTCTTGCTTGTTCTTCGTTTGCCTGCAGGAAACAGACCTTCGTGGTCAGGTTGATCGTGCTCCGGCGTGGTCAATAACCTCCCTGAGTTGGTTTAGCGATTGCTAAGGTGTGACGTCCTCGCACGTTCTTATTCGGATCATCAAAGTCGACTTCCTCCATAACGATAGCCACCATCTCATCAAAAGAAGGGACACCGTTGCCTCTATCAGAAACTCAATTCGTGTATAAGAAGGCCAAACGGGCCCTGAATAAGTTTAAATTCCAGCACGGATATCCTGTCGTTCCATGTTGCCCGTAGAAGAAAATACAAGGTAAAAAGAGGTAGTGATTACGTTTCGCCCACAAGGGGAACATGTTTCCCTATAGGAACCACGAGGCTTCTTTGAGAGAAGCTCCGGTTTGTAACAGGTTTGTAATAAAGCTTGGACCAAATTGGGCAATGTTTTTACCATGACATATATGTGCCATGACGTGACACCATGCCAACTTTCATGACTTTCTGGTGAGTTTAGATTTACGGGGATTTAAAAACCGAGATTCCAAATGTTTGAGGACGAGCCAGGACGCCGGTACGGTTGTAATTCGTTCCCATTCCTGGCATGGGACCTAAACATGCACCCAAGGACATATGTATAATTTTCTAGCCATTTTGGTGAAATGGAGCATGTATTTGAATTCCAGATTTGAATTATGGACTTTAAATGCCTAGGAAACTCAATTGGTGCATAAAAAGGCCAAACGAACTCTGAATAAGTTTAAATTTCAGCATAGATATCATGTCGTTCCATGTTGCCCGTAGAAGAAAATACAAGACGAAAAGAGGTAGTGATTATCGTTTCGCCCACAAGGGGGACACGTTTCCCTATCGAAACCACAAGGCTTCTTTTAGAGAAGCTCTGGCATGCCAGATGCTTGTAATAAAACTTGCGCAAAATGGACAAAAAAAATTCCTCGGCACATATGTGCCATGTCGTGACACCATGCCAAGTTTCACGATTTTTCGGTGAGTTTTGGATTTCCGAGGATTTAGAAACCTAGATTCTTCTCACAAAATGTTTTCAAATAGCTCACGATTCAGTCACGAAAGTCGTGTGCCTACCAAACCGTGGCCGATGCCCCTGTTGCGCACGCGATCTGAGTCATGCGTTCTGATTGGCCAGAACCCAAACTCCACGGAACGTATGTCTGCATCCTTGGATGCTCCCAGATTGAACGGCAACCCTCAGCCCTTTCGACAACACATGCAGTACATGGGTAAGCACTGTGTGCATGCGTCGTGCTAGCTCACGCTTCCTTCTCTACTATGTTTTCTAAACAGGCTACCATTTCCCGCCAATCCTCTCATCGGTTTCCCGCCTCTTCTCCCATCGGTGTCTCGTTACCAGTGTCGGTGCTCATTGAAGGCTAGGCGGCGGCACACCGGCCATGTAAATATCGAACACAATTTCTAAAAGCACAAATGTGTGTGTTAGGAGGGAGTAGGTACCATAGGGTGACCAGCGTGAAACGCCTTAATGTAAAGGAGGCAATTCCTATCAGCAAGGGGCGGCTTCCCATCTGCTAGCCCAGTCGAATAGAACGCAGAAGTTAAGCGTGCTTAGGCCGGAGTAGTCCAAGGATGGGTGAAACGGTCATTATAGAGATAAATATCTCTATAGTGACCTATCATGGCAATTATATAAACCTTGGGATCCTTGTTTTGCTAATTTGTAGACTGTGTTTTTATTGGTTATTTTTTGCTCTAAAAAATTAAATAATGATTGACTTGACCTGTCATGGCAATATTTTAAGATTCATGGAATTGTGCATTGTAAAGCATAAAGTAAAAATAAATAGTGACAATTCATTTAGAAAAAAAGTTTGGGCAATTAAGATATGGAAGATTCTAGAACAAAGGAGAAGTGCTTGTGTTTTGAGGTTTGTGCATTATGCTTAAGTTCAACCATGGAGTCTTCTAGATTGTACATGTGGCAGAATCTGGTGGAATGTAGATGATATCCAACGGCTAGCAGTGCTCGGATTTTTCATCTCTGTACCATCAGATTGGCTTCATCCAACGACCAACTTTCAAAGTTATTCGCACACTATATAGGGGTATAGATGTGTGACTTGCTAGACCAAATAAAGTTTGAGCGCATGCGTGGGATGACCCCCCCCCCTCGCGCCGCCTCGAAGTTGGAAAACCGACATCATACGTATTGAACTAGGCTTGGAGTCAGGTACGGTGTTCGGTTTGTAATGTAGTTGGTGTCCCATCGAAGTTGTGCATTCAGGATTTAAACACATCACACACCACCGTATCCATACATATTTTTCGGCCCACATGCAGTGTATACGAGGTCTTCTGATCGACCACGTCCCCCTTGTGCGGTTTTTTGTGATGGCACGCATATCTGTGGGCTCCCCGAGTGTATATATATCATCCCTTTGACCGATAACAAGGGGTATGTGTTGGCCATGAATGGATTCCTCCTAGTTCTTGTCAGGGACAGTCATCATTACATGTCGCTCAACAAAAGCTCGAGCTCATGCATTGTCGGGATTCCCTCCCACATGCTCGGATTGCTAGGTTCGACCTACATCGTACCCTGCGTATCTCGTCCTTAACTACCTTGCCATCATGGTTGTTGTCTATATCGAGACATAGTCACCACATCTAAATTGTACATTATTCTATATTGAAAACACACATCACCCCTTCCCAACATACACCATTTTGGGCCACATGCAAGAGGTGCTGGTTTTATGGTCCCTCTCATGCAATTTTTATGATGGTTCAATCTATTGGCCCAAGCGGTTTATCGACAACAACAGTTTTCATTTGACCAAACGATAGATTCATTGGTCCGTCTTTTGGTAGGTCATGGTGACATGCATGTATGACCAAAGTAACATTACGTGCATCCGCCCCGCAGACTCGTCATTGGAGGTGGTGGGCCAAGCATCCTGGTTACCTACGACATTATGTCATTATAGATATATCCAAGGGTGCTTTCGGGTTTGCGAGGTAGGTGCCACGAAAGTTGTGCATTGTGTATTTAAAGTTTTAAACATCACGCCTAATATTCCTGCATATATTTGGCCACTTCCAGGTGGTTCTTGACTTCTGGCCCCTCTCATCGATCTTCGACGACGCGCCCAACCATGGCCCGCGCGATCAAAGTTGTGGACTGGAATTTTGAACATCACAGACCACCCTTTTCACTCATATATATTTGGGCCACATGCTGGTGTGGCTGTCTTCTAAACCTCTCTAACGTTTTTTGCTGCAAAGACTCTGATGACGCTCAATGCACACGGGTATAATGTCTTAACCGTGTGCGATGCAAGTGTGCTGCGAATCACGATGACCGCGCAAGCGCGAGCAAAGGTGGAGGTACTGGCTCAACCGTCTGCGATGCAAGTGCGTTGTAAAATCACCACGAATGCGTAAGCACGAGCAAACGGTGGAGGTACTGTCTTAACAGTGTGCAATGCAAGTGCGCTGTAAAATCACCACCTGTGCAAGCTAAAGGTGGGTAAGTTTATTTAGAAATTAGGATGAACCGTGTGCGATAGACCAGCTAGCTAGAAATATAAAAACAAAGTACCCGTCTTGAGCGTTACAAAAATCGGCAGTTCCGCCACTTTTCCTTATTATCAGACACGCATATTCTTATTGGACCATGCGCGATCTAGGGCACTCCCGCCCTGCATCAATTACTTTACCCAAATTTTAGTAGTTGTCGTACTTCAACCATCACCCACACTCCTACAGCACCGACCTTATAGTAAAATTGCAGTAGCCAAGGCATTTGAACCGTCACCCTCCATCGTCCACCACCATCTCCACCCACCATTACTAAAATTTTCAGTAGTCATGGCGTATCCTCAAACACCACCCCATCCACAGTCCCCCCACCCAGCCCCTCCCCCCTTGAACATTAGCTTGCGGGCACCGCCAGCGCCACCGCCAACCCCTGCCGGTTTGCCCGTTCCTCCTAGCTTAGATAGTAAAGTTCAGGTTACCGAGCGATTCTCATACTGTCGCCCACTCCCCTGAGTTTTTAGATGAGGCCTGCGGTGTCCCTCACCGCTAGATCCACATCCCCTACTCCAGAATGTCATAGCATAAGCTCGACCATGTATCCCGGGGAGCCCAATAAGCGTTCGGCGAAGAAGAGGTTTATCATGGCCTCTCCGGTAGACATTGGCGAGGTGGTCGCCGTTCTCCCCGACCTGTCGATCCCGGAGCAACACGTCACCGCGGAAGCTGGCAAAGACATTGATTACATTGCCATGCTGAAGGCTTCATGTCAGCGGGCTAGCGTATTACTGTATCTCGGGAAAGCTGGCTATGACATCAAGCTCGTCGACAGTGACGGCTTAACATGGGCCACATCACAATTTAAGTGGTCCATCCCCAACCCCTCTGGTTCAACTGTCGTCGATCTCTTCGATGGCCCTGTCGCTGATCTCCTCCACCAAGCGATCAAGGATTTGCGATCCTTATATGCCATCGAGCCCATTTCGTCATTTCTAAAGGAGACATTCTACGGCGGCGGCTTGGGATCCTCAATTGTCGAGTCAGATCTCATCGACCACGACCACGAGGAGGGCACCCACAAAGGTCCTTCCAAGGTGAAACATCCCATCTGTGACATCACAGAGCACACCATGGGTTTGTGCTCTTCCAACTGGAAGGATGCCGTCCATGAAATGTGCGGCAACATCCTATCAGCAAATCTTACCTTTTCTAGCTTGCCAACACGTACCCTTTGTTGTAGTAGCATTTGTATTGCGGTGCTTTAACTGTGACGTGTTTAATTATTTCAGTTATGCAAAAATTGTATTGTTCAGTAGGGCTATGTGATGTTTAAGTATGAATTTTCCACTTTAGTATCATGAATGGCTATATTTTGTTGTTTATAGTGAGTAGATGCCTTGTTTATCTTTATTTGGTTGTTAGGTTGGTTGTAGTGAGCATTTTTCCAGTTATCGAGCAGATGCCTTATTTATATGTATTTGGTTCTTAGTTTGGTTGCAGTGAGCATTTGTCCAGTTATCAAGCAGATGTCTTGTTTATTTGTATTTGGTTGTTAGGTTGCTTTTTTAGCATTTGTCCAGTTTTCAAGCAGATGCCTTTCTTATATGTATTTTCTTGTTAAGTAGGTTGCAGTGAGCATTTGTCCAGTTTTCAAGCATATGCCATGTTTATCTGTATTTGCTTGTTAGGTTGGTTGCAGTGAGCATTTGTCCAGTTTTCATGCATATGCCTTGTTTATTTGTATTTTCTTGTTAGGTTGGTTGTAGTGAGACTATGCCCAGTTTTCAATTACTATATTTGGTTGTTATACCGATCATTATGCCTTGTTTATTTCAGTCATTCACAATGTGTTGTTAATTATGTGCAAGTCGGAACTATGCCGCTCAACTGCATCAATACCAGTTTGAACAGCTATATTTGGTTCCAGTTATGCCTGGTGTAGTTAACACATGCCCTTTATTTCACTTTTACACATTTATCCAGTGTGATGTTTAAGCATTACCTACATTCTATTCATTTTCAACAATACCAGTTTGAATTGCAATATTTGATGGCTGTTAAGCCTGCTATTGGTAACATTGCCTTCCATTTTATATCTGATTTAATAGCATGCTGAAACCAGCACATTCAAGCTATCATTTGGAGATGATTTTGTTTACCTTTGCTATATTTGTTTGATGTTAAGGTTTTTGTACTTATCATGCCTTTCCACTACTTATGCAGGACAACAACGGGAGTGGCCACCATTTTCCGCCGAGGTTAGCTTCATCCCTCGGTTTGTACTCCCTGAAGGAAATATGCCCTAGAGGCAATAATAGAGTTGTTATTTATATTTCCTTATATCATGATAAATGTTTATAAATCATGCTAGAATTGTATTAACGGGAAACTTAGTACATGTGTGAATACATAGACAAACAGAGTGTCCCTGTAGTATGCCTCTACTTGACTAGCTCGTTAATCAAAGATGGTTATGTTTCCTAGCCATAGACATGTGTTGTCATTTGATGAACGGGATCACATCATTACAGAATGATGTGATGGACAAGACCCATCCGTCAGTTTAGTTTTATTGTTATTGCTTTCTTCATGACTTATACATGTTCCTCTGACTATGAGATTATGCAACTCCCGAATACTGGAGGAACACCTTGTGTGCTATCAAACGTCACAACGTAACTGGGTGATTATAAATATGCTCTACATGTGTCTCTGATGGTGTTTGTTGAGTTGGCATAGATCAAGATTAGGATTTGTCACTCCATGTATCGGAGAGGTATCTCTGGACCCTCTCGGTAACGCACGTCACTATGAGCCTTTTAAGCAATGTGTAATGAGTTAGCCACGGGATGATGCATTACAGAATGAGTGAAGAGACTTGCCGGTAACGAGATTGAACTAGGTATGATGATACCGACGATCGAATCTCGGGCAAGTAACATATCGATGACAAAGGGAACAACGTATGTTGTTATGCGGTTTGACCAATAAAGATCTTCGTAGAATATGTAGGAGCCAACATGAACATCCAGGTTCCGCTATTGGTTATTGACCGAAGATGTGTCCCGGTCATGTCTACATAGTTCTCGAACCCGTAGGGTCCGCACGCTTAACGTTCGAGGATGATTTGCATTATGAGTTATGTTATTTGATGACCGAAGTTTGTTAGCAGTCCCAGATGAGATCACGAACGTGACGAGGAGTCTCGAAATGGTCGAGAGGTAAAGATTCATATATTGGAGGGTTACATTCGGACATCGGAATGGTTCGAGTCGTTTCGGATAAGTTTCGGAGTACACAGGGTTACCGGAACCACCCCCCCCCCCTCCCGGTAAGTTCATGGGCCTTCATGGGCCTTAGTGGAAACGAGAGACGGGCCATAAGGGAGGGCCCCCATGGACAGTCCGAATTGGACTAGGGAGGGGCGGCGCCACCTCTTTCCTTCTCCCCTCTCCTCCTTCCCTCTCTCTCACTCTCTTGGAAAGGAAGGGGACTCCAACTAGGATTGGAAATCCTAGTTGGACTCCCCATGGCGCGCACCCCCCTTGGGCCAGCCACCTCTCCTCCCCCCTTCATATATGTGGGAGGGGACACCCCAAAGGTACACCAAGTCTTCTCTAGCCATGTGCGGTGCCCGCCTCCACAGTTACACACCTCGATCATATCGTCGTAGTGCTTAGGCGAAGCCCTGCGCCGGTAACTTCATCATCACCATCGCCATGCCATTGTGCTGATGGAACTCTCCCTCGTCCTCAACTAGATCAAGAGATCGAGGGACGTCATCGAGCTGAACGTGTGTTGAACGCGGAGGTGTCGTACATTCGGTGCTTGGATCGGTCGGATCGCGAAGACGTTCGACTACGTCAACCGCGTTACTAAATGCTTTAGCTTTCGGTTTATGAGGGTACGTAGACACACTCTCGGTGGCATCCGAGCCAGGTCTATGCGTAGATGTTATATGCATGAGTAGAACACAAAGAGTTGTGGGTGATAATAGTCATACTGCTTACCAGCAACATCTTACTTTCATTCGGCGGTATTGTTGGATGAAGCGGCCCGGATCGACATTACATGACCGCGTTCATGAGACTGGTTCTACCAACGTGCTTCGCACACAGGTGGCTAGCGGGTGTCCATTTCTCCAACTTTAGTTGAATCGAGTTTCACTACGCCCGGTCTTTGTTGAAGGTTAAAACAGCACACTTGATGAAAAATCATTGTGGTTTTGATGCATATGTAAGAATGGTTCTTGCTAGAAGCCCATAGCATCCACGTAAAACTTGCAACAACAATGTAGAGGACGTCTAACTTGTTTTTGCAGGGCTTGTTGTGATCTGATATGGTCAAGATGTGATGAGATACAAATTGTTGTATGAGATGATCATGTTTTGTTAAAGTTATCGGCAACTGGTAGAAGCCTTACGGTTGTCTCTTTATTACATAAGATGCAAGCGCCATATAATTGCTTTACTTTATCGCTATGCGATAGCAATAGTTGCAAAAGCAATAGTTGGCGAGACGACCATGTGACGACATGTTGATAGAGATCAAGATGATGGAGATCATGGTGTCATGCCGGTGACGATGGAGATCATGGTTGTACCTTGTAGATGGAGATCAAAGGCACAAGATGATGATGGCCATATCATGTCACATATTTTGATAGCATGTGATGTTTATCCTTTATGCATCTTATTTTGCTTAGTACGGTAGTAGCATTATAAGATGATCCCTCACGAAATTTCAAGGTATAAGTGTTCTCGCTGAGTATGCACCATTGCTACAGTTTGTCGTGCCGAGACACCACGTGATGATCGGGTGTGATAAGCTCTACGTTCACATACAAGGGGTGCCAGCCAGTTTTGCACACGCAGAATACTCGGGTTAAACTTGATGATCTTAGCATATACAGATATGGCCTCGGAACACTGAGACCGAAAGGACGAGCGTGAATCATATATTAGATATGATCAACATAGATATGTTCACCATTGAAAACTACTCCATCTCACGTGATGATCAGACATGGTTTAGTCGATATGGATCATGTGATCATTTAGATGACTAGAGGGATGTCTATCTAAGTGGGGGTTCTTAAGTAATATGATTAATTGAACTTTAATTTCTCATGAACTTAGTCCTGATAGTATTTACAAATTGTGTTGTAGATTAATAGCCCATGCTATAGCTCCTCGTTTATTTTTGATATGTTCCTAGAGAAAAATAAGTTGAAAGATGATAGTAGAAATGATGCGGACTGGGTCCATGATCTGAGGATTATCCTTGTTGCTGCATAGAAGAATTATGTCCTTGATGCACTACTAGATGACAGACCTATTGCAGGAGCATTTGCGGATGTTATGAACGTTTGGCAAGCTAGGTATGATGACTACTTGATAGTTTAGTGCACCATGCTTTACGGCTTAGAACCGGGACTTCAAAAATGTTTCGAACGCCACGGAGCATATAAGATGTTCCAAGAGCTGAAATTGGTATTTCAGACTCATGCCCGAGTCGAGAGGTATGAGACCTCTGACAAGTATTTTGCCTACAAGATGGAGGAGAATAAGGTAAACCAGTGAGCATGTGCTCAGAGTGTCTGAGTACTACTATCTCTTGAATCAAGTGGGAGTTAATCTTCCAGATAAGATAGTGATTGACAGAGTTCTCTAGTCACTATCACCAAGTTACTGGAACTTCATGATGAACTATAATATGCAAGGGATGACGAAAACGATTCCCGAGTTCTTCGTGATGCTGAAATCGGCGAAGGTAGAAATCAAGAAAAGCATCAAATGTTGATGGTTTACAAGACCACTAGTTTCCAGTAAAAGGGCAAGAGAAAGTAAGGGAACTCCAAGAAGAATGCCAAGCAAGTTTCCATTCCCATGAAGAAGCCCAAA
>NC_057800.1:284532060-284577256 GCF_018294505.1 Triticum aestivum | reverse complement strand
GGCGGTGAGGGAGGGCCGGCCTCGGGCCAGAGCGGGCCGGCAGCGGCCAGGGCCACGTGGCAGCCTGCGGTTGGCTGGGCGGCGGTGGGCGGACGCGTCCGGCTGGAGCGGACGTGTCCGGCGGCGCGGAGGAGCGGGGCTAGAGTTTCTGGACCATGAATTTTGGAGGGGTGCACCTATTTATAGATAGAGGGAGCTAGGAGAGTCCAAATGAGGTGTGGTTTTCGGCCACGCGATCGTGATCGAACAGCCGAGAGGATGGAGGGGGTTTTGGGCCACTTTGGAGGGGTGTTGGGCTGCAACACACACGAGGCCTTTACGGTTCCTCGGTTAACTGTTGGAGTATCAAACGGACTCCAAATGGCACGAAACTTGACAGGCAGTCTACCGGTAGCATACCAAGGCTGCTTGGCAAATCTCGGTCCAGTCTGAGAATGTTTAACACCCGCACATGAAAAGAGGTAAAAGGGGACACCGGAGGACGTAGGAGTGCCGGAATGCAAAACGGACAATGGGGAAAAAGCTCGGATGCCTGAGACGAACACGTATGCAAATGCGATGCACATGATGACATGATATGAGATGCATGACCTAGACAAAATGCAAAACGAAGACAAAACCCAACCATGAGGGAATATCATAATTTAGTGCCGAAAATGGCAAGAGATGGAATACAAATATGGCAAGTTACATACGGGGAGTTACAATGCTCCACCACTATGAAAGGATCTTGTCCCAAGATCTAGGACTGGAAAAACTCTGGATATTTGGAATGGAGGTGGTCCTCGCGTTCCCAGGTGGCTTCATGGTCAGAATGATGTGACCACTTCACTTTCAGGAATTTGATAGACTTGTTGTGAGTCTTGCACTCGGTTTCTTGAAGAATAGCAATGGGATGCTCATGATAAGATAGGTCTTCTTGGAGATCAATCTCTTCGAACTTGATGGTGCGATTAGGAGTCTTGAAACACTTGCGAAGCTGATACACATGAAACACGTCGTGCACATTTGCAAAGTTGGATGGAAGCTCAAGTTGATAGGCAAGATTGCCTCTTTTTCCAATGATCTTGAAAGGACCCACGTATCTAGGGGCAAGCTTCCCTTTGATACCGAAGTGACGAGTACCTTTCATTGGAGAGACGCGGAGCTAGACATGGTCTCCAATCTCGAAAGCCAAGTCATGATGCTTGCTATCATAGTAACTCTTCTAACGCGATTGCGTGGCTTTGAGATTTTCAAGAATGACTTTGCACATTTCTTCAGCCTCTGTGATCAAGTCATTTCCAAGAAGTTGGCATTCACCAGTCTCTGACCAATTAAGAGGAGTACGACACTTTCTGCCATAAAGAATCTTGAATGGGGCCTTGCCTGAACTCGCTTGGAAGCTGTTGTTGTAGGAGAATTCGGCATATGGAAGACAATCTTCCCACTTCATACCGAAAGAAATGACACATGCCCTGAGCATATCTTCAAGAATTTGGTTGACTCGCTCAACTTGTCCACTACTTTGAGGGTGAAAAGCTGGGCTGAAGCAAATGTTGGTGCCCATGGCCTTCTGAAAAGAATCCCAGAACTTTGAAGTGAAGATGCTTCCACGATCTGAAGATATCAACTGCGGAATGCCGTGCAAAGAGACAATCCTGGAGGTATATAGATCTGCCAACTGAGCTGTTGTGATAGATTCTTTGATAGGAAGAAAATGAGCCACTTTAGTGAGCTTGTCGATGACAACAAAGATAGCATCATTGCCACGTTTGGACTTGGGAAATCCAGTCACGAAGTCCATCTCAATATGGTTAAACTTCCATTCTGGAATGGCAAGAGGTTGGAGGAGACCAACTGGTCGTTGGTGTTCTGCTTTCACTCTTCTGCAGACATCACATTCATTCACGAACTGAGCAATCTCGCGCTTCATTCGAGTCCACCAATACGACTGCTTGAGGTCATGGTACATCTTTGTACTTCCAGGATGAATAGACAGGAGTGAATTGTGAGCCTCGTTCATAATGACTTTACGAAGGTCACCCTTAGGAACAATAATGCGATCTTCGAAGAAAAGAGTATCTTTGTCATCAAGGCGATAGCACTTGTACTTGGGTTGGCTCTTGGCAATCCCAGTCTTCACCTTCTCACCATAGCATCAAGAAGTTGAGCCTCACGAATTTGATCTTCCAAAGTAGGAGAGACTTGGAGGTTGGCAAGGAATCCTTGAGGAACAACTTGGAGATTAAGTTTGCGGAAAGCTTCACAAAGATCCGGTTGGAAGGGCTTGAGAATCAAACTGTTGCAGTAAGCCTTCCTGCTCAAAGCGTCAGCAATGACATTGGGCTTGCCTGGAGTATATTCAATACTCGGATTATACTCTTGAATCATCTCGACCCAACGAGTCTGCCTGAGGTTGAGGTTGGGCTGAGTGAAGATGTACTTGAGGCTCTTATGATCAGTGAAGATGTCCACTTTTCTTCCCAACAAGAGATGTCTCCAAGTTAAAAGAGCATGGACAACTGCCGCCAACTCGAGGTCATGAGTGGGGTAGTTCTTTTCGTTTGGCTTCAACTGGCGAGAGGTATAGGCGACAACTTTCTTCTCTTGCATCAACATAGCACCGAGACCTTGCAGGGAAGCATCACACAAAACCTCGAATGGTTTTGATTCATCCGGAGGAGTCAGAACTGGAGCTGTGACTAACTTCTCTTTGAGGGTGTTGGAAGCGATGTCACATTCAGGCGTCTAGACATACTTCACATGCTTCTGGAGGAGGTTGGAAAGAGGCTTCACGATCTTAGAGAAATTTTCAATGAACCTTCGACAATAGCTTGCGAGCCCAAGGAAGCTGTGGAGTTGCTTCACATTCTGAGGCGGTTCCCAATTCAAAATTGCAGACACCTTCTCAGGATTAACAGCTATGCCCTTGGCGGAGATGATATGCCCAAGGTAGAGAACCTCATCGAGCCAAAACTCGCACTTTGAAAACTTCGCATAGAACTGATGTTCTCTTAGTTTGTCCAACACCAATCTCAAGTGCTTGGCATGATCCTCCTTGTTCTTGGAAAAGACCAAAATGTCATCGAGATAGACCAAGACGAAGTCATTTGTGTAAGGGTTGAAGATGAAGTTCATCATGCGAGAGAATGTTGGAGGAGCGTTGACAAGGCCGAAAGACATGACAGTGTATTCATAAGAACCACAGCTTGTTCTAAACGCTGTCTTGGGGATGTCTTGTTCATGAATGCAAATCTGATGATAGCCCATACGGAGGTCAAGCTTGGAGAATACTTGAGCACCTTTGAGTTGTTCGAAAAGCTCATTGATGTTGGGAAGTGGGTACTTGTTCTTTATGGTCTTCTTGTTCAATGGACGGTAGTTGACACAAAGTCGGTCCCTTCCATCCTTCTTCTTGACAAAAAGAACACCGCAACCCCATGGAGAAGAACTTGGTCGGATCAGACCTATACGCTCTTATATATCGAGTTGTTTCTTCAGCTCCTTCAATTCTTCTGGTCCAAGCTTGTAAGGACGTTTGCAAACAGGTTCCGTGCCAGGTTCCAGATCAATGACGAATTCAACTGGCCAGTGAGGAGGCATTCCTGGAAGCTCTTCTGGAAAGACGTCTTGATATTCACAAATGACCAGAATCTGAGAGATGGAATTCAACTCGCCCTTCTCATTGAGAGAAAACAGTCGAATGGTATCATCACGAGCGGCAAAGATAATCACATCCTCAAACGAGTGTGTCAATTGAATCTGCCTGGCAGCACAATCAAGTTGAGCCTTGTGCTTAGAAAGCCAGTCCATGCCGAGAATTAGATCCGAGTTACCAAGGACCATTGGAGAAGACAGAAACTTATAGTCGCCCATCTTGATAGTAACATCCGGAACCATGGAGTTAGCATTCATGTGTTTACCCGGTGAGACAACTGCTAACGGACTAGGCAAAACTTGGAAAGCCAACTAATGCTTAGATGCAAATGGTCTTGAGATGAAACAATGCGATGCACCAGTGTCAAAAAGAACTTTTGCAGGAATATAGTTAATAGGAAGGATACCCATGATCACTTCTGAAGAGTCCTCTGCCTGAGCTGCGTTCATCAAGTTGACCTTTGCAAACTTGGGATTATGCTTGACCACTGCATTGCTGGCAGATCTCATAGGAGGAGGAGGCGGAAGACGCCTCTGGTTGAAGCATTTGTTTGCATAGTGACCCTTCTGCTAACACTAGTTGCACGTGACCTCTGAAAGCGGCCGGTGATACGGTGCACTTGACCTTGGAGCATGAGACGAAGTTTTGTTTTGAAAGCCTGGGTTGGGTGGGTGGGAAGATCCATTGCCACCTTTGCTCTTCTGCTGATAAGGCTGACGGAACGGAGGAGGAGGCAACCAGTACTTTTGCTACTTAGCTTCCACTTGAGTTGAAGAAGAAGAAGGAGTTGCATCCCTGACTCTCTTCTTGGAAGCATCACACTTTAGCTGAGCGGCCTCTTGCTTTAATGCCATGTTGTAGAACTCATCATACTTTTTCGTCTCAAAACGCAGAAGAGCTAGTTGCAGATCTTCTCTGAGGCCACCTCTGAACTGATAAATCATGCTCTTCTCGCCAGGGACATCTTGCTTGGCGAAGCGAGCGAGCTTCTAGAACATGATGTTGTATTGGTAAACAGACAAGCTGCCTTGCTTCAGATTGCAGAACTCCTCACGCTTGCTCTCAACAACACTCTCAGGAATGTGGTGAGCTCTGAAGTCTTGGCGGAAATCATCCCAGGTAATCACACGACCTCCTCTGGAATCTTTGTATTGTTGATACCACTCAGCAGCTTGGTCTTTGAGTTGGAACGAAGCAAACTTGACAAAGTCCTCAGGCCTCACGTTGCTGCACTCAAAATGTTTGCAGATATCCACGAGCCAATCATCAGTGTCTGTGGCCTCGACACAGTTACTGAAGGTCTTCGACTGGTTTGCAAGGAACTGGTTGAGGGTAGCAAACTGAGTTTGATTGTTGCCATGGCCTTGATTTCCTTGGTTGCGCTCTTGTAAGAGTTACATAATCAGCTGTGTGTTGGTGTTGGTAGCGGCCATCACAACTTTCCATGCCTCCGGAGGTGGAGGTGGTGGCGGTGGTTTCGGATTCTGACGCATTGGAGGAGCCATCCTGAAGAGGGTGACATCTGTTAGCATCTTGACAGACATATATTCAATCTGAATCAAGTGGATAGAAATTGCAACATATAGCCTTAACATTCGAACAAGAATGAACGAATGAATTCCAAATTAAATGGTCACACTTCCATAAATTGAGAAGCCACTTCGATAGAGGTAGATGAATAAACAACCAGGTACGGACATGAACAAATACTTGGTAAGGATTACCCAATCACAAACCAAATATCTGCGGAAGAAATACTAGAGCTACATGAATTCCCACCTATGAAACTCCTGAAACTTTCCGGTTATGCAACCAGGTGTTTGGGATATAGGGGAAGCATAATATCTCACCCAAAACTAGCAAATCCTAGATCCAGTTGTATCCATCCTTCAACACATAACCAAGACACCTTCGGAAATCATTTACCTCAACCTTCGAAAAGCATCTGTTATACGAGTTATGGCAATACTCCCGAACTCTCGCCCCAGTACTGGGTGGCATCGAGGTTATCTCACCAACAACTGCATAAAAGAGATTTTCAATGTCGGCGAAACTCAGGTATTCCAGAACTGCAACGATAGAATTGTTATAAAAACACCTTGGAGCTCAACTCCCCAGGACACTGCCACAACCCCTAAATGTCAGGAGGCACCAAGAACAACGTTCTCGTCACAAAACTGTCGGAACGATTCCAAGATACCCGCGTGATCCTAAAAAAAATTAGTGAAATTTGAGAAGAGAAGAGTCAAAACTCTACGTCAGGATGCCTCACCAGAGCGACGAAGGGACTGAGGAGTAAAAAGAATCCAACTCTCCTATATATATAATCCTAAAAGACTCAAAACATTTTTCTAGACTCAACAACACCAGCGATTCGATCAAGCAGGGGGCTCCTAAGTCGGGGAAGGCTCTGATACCAACTTGTAACACCCACAATGCGGCTATATCTCCCATGTGTCGGAGCACGACTTAGAGGCGTAACCGCATTGTAGGCATGTCGCAAGAGGGGTAATATTTACACATCCCATGTACTGAATAAGAAAGAGGTACAGAGTTGGCTTACAATCGCCACTTCACACAATACATAAATATAGCATTACATCATCCAGATACAATCAAGGTCCGTCTACGGAACCAAAATAAAGACAACCCCAAATGCGTAAGATCCTCGATCGCCCCAACTGGGCTCCACTACTGATCGTCTGGAAAGGAAACGTAGTAACGTCTTGAGTCCTCGTCGAACTCCCACTTGAGTTCAGTCGCATCGCCTGGAATAGTATCATCGGCACCTGCATCTGGTTTTGGAAGTAATCTGTGAGTCACGGGGACTCAGCAATCTCACACCCTCGCGATCAAGACTATTTAAGCTTATGGGTAGATAAAAGGTATGTGAGGTGGAGCTGCAGCAAGCACTAGCATATATGGTGGCTACCTTACGCAAATGAGAGCGAGAAGAAAAGGCAAAGCACGTTTGAGAATCTATGATCAAGAAGTGATCCTAGAAATACTTACGCTCAAGCATAACCCGAGACCGTGTTCTCTTCCCGGACTCCGCCGAAAAGAGACCATCATGGCTACACACTCTGTTAATCCATTTTAATTAAGTTAAGTGTCAGGTTTTCTAGAACCGGACATTAACAAATTCCCATCTGCCCATAACCGTGGGCACAGCTTTCAAAAGTTCAAACCCTGCAGGGGTGTCCCAACTTAGCCCATCACAAGCTCTCACGGTCAATGAAGGATATTCCTTCTCCCAGGACGGCCCGATCAGACTCGGAATCCCGGTTACAAGACATCTCAATAATGGTAAAACAAGACCAGCAAAGCCGCCCGAATGTGCTGACAAATCCTGATAGGAGCTGCACATATCTCATTTTCAGGGCACACTGGATTGTTCAAGATTCCGGTAGGCCAACCCAAAGTTGCCCCTGGTGGCCACCGGCTGCTGACAGGTTGGACCAACACTTAGAGGAGCACTGGCCTGGGGGTTTAAAATAAAGATGACCCTTGAGTCCACGGAACCCAAGGGAAAAAGGCTAGGTGGCAAATGGTAAAACCAAGGTTGGGCCTTGCTGGAGGAGTTTTATTCAAGGCGAATTGTCAAAGGGTTCCCATTATAACCCAACCGCGTAAGGAACGCAAAATCAAGGACATGCTCAAAAGAGGCATGGATCACTCTATAGCAACATGAAGACATGGCATAAAAATAACATCAGGGAAATGACTTAGAAGAATTCTAAGTCCCTGAAATCAGCAACATCACAAGGGCTACTTTGCATGCTTGTGGTAGTCACCACATTGATCACAAAAATACATGGCATACACCCCTGTAAAGATGGCATGGCATAGCCCAAAACACATGTAGGGCTCAAGTTCATAGGAGGCACACATTAAACATGGCAAAATGATAAAAGCTCATAATCTGTTAAGAAACAGAAACTAACATTTTATAGCACTCTTGCAACATCATTTTAGGCATCAAGATGGACTCAAAGAAGCATGGTGCAATGGAATGAAATGAATAGCACATCCAGATGAACAATTTGATATATCACACGCGCAAAACGGAGCTACGGATGATGAGATATGATGCGATGAACATGCCTAGAAAATATATGCAGGAAAAGACTTAGTGAGAAAAAGGGGTCAACCCTAGATATTTTGGATCCGATCCAGATCTGGTGCATGCTTCCCGATATTCAACGGAGACTTCGCCGGAGCTGGGGAAGGAGGGGCCGAAGTGAGGGAGCCGGTGGCCGGAGTCGCCGGTCGCCGGACGGCGAGGAGAGGCCGGACCCAGGGCGGCGGAGGCCGGATCCGGTGGAGGCGGGCGGTGAGGCAGCGGCCGGTGGCGGCAAGGTCGGAGGCGGGCGTCAGTGGAGCAGAGGCGGACGGCGGGTGGCGGCGGAGACGGCCGGCGACTCGGGCGGCGGAGGAAGGAAGGCGCAAGGCGGCGGGGTCCTGCGCGGGGCGGCGGCGCCCGATCCGGGCCGGGAGTGCCTCCCACCGGCCCTGCGGGCTTCGGCGGCGGCGGCAGTGAAGTGGGGCACTATGTAGCAACATGAATACATGGCATAAAAATAACATCAGGGAAATGACTTAGAAGAATTCTAAGTCCCTGAAATCAGCAACATCACGAGAGCTACTTTGAATGCTTGTGCTAGTCACCACATTGATCACAAAAATATATGGCATACACCCCTGTAAAGATGGCATGGCACAGCCCAAAACACATGTAGGGCTCAAGTTCATAGGAGGCATACAACAATCATGGCAAAAATGACAAATGTCCATAATCTGATAAGAAACAGAAACTAACATTACATAGCACTCTTGCAACAGCATTTAGGGCATTAAGATGGACTCAAACAAGCATGGTGCAATGGAACAAAATGGAGAGCACATCCAGACGAACAATTTGATATATTACACACCCAAAACGGAGCTACGGATGATGAGATATGATGCCATGAACATGTCTAGAAAATATTAGAAACTGGGGACTTAGTGGAAATTCAACCTCGAGGTAAAAGTCAACAGGGCACGGGAACCGAGGCTCGCCGGCGCGGGGCTCGCAGGAGATGGCGGGGAAGGAGGCGGGGCTCGCCAGAGATGGCGGATCCGGGCCGGATCTCGCCGGATCCGGCCGGATCCCGGTGCGGGGAGGCGGAGGAGGTCGCCGGCGGGCGCGGGGTGACGAGGGAACCGGGTCGCCGGGCGGCGGCGGCGGTCTATGGCGATGAGGATTGCGGCGCGCGGCGGCCGGAGTCGGCAAGGAAGAGGTGGCGCACGGCGGTTGCTCGGCGGCGGGGCGAGGCGCGGGGAGGCACGGGGCGCGGGCTCGGTCGGCGGTGAGGTAGGGCCGGCCTCGGGCCCGAGTGGCGGCCAGGGCCACGTAGCAGCCTGCGGTTGGCCGGGCGGTGGTGGGCGGACGCGTCCGGCCGGAGCGGATGTGTCCGACGGCGCGGAGGAGCGGGGCTAGGGTTTTTGGACCGCGAGTTTCGGAGGGGTGCACCTATTTATAGATAGAGGGAGCTAGGAGAGTCCAAATGAGGTGCGGTTTTCGGCCACGCGATCGTGATCGAACGGCCGAGAGGATGGAGGGGGTTTTGGGCCACTTTGGAGGGGTGTTGGGATGCAACACACACGAGGCCTTTACGGTTCCTCGGTTAACCGTTGGAGTATCAAACGGACTCCAAATGGCACGAAACTTGACAGGCGGTCTACCGGTGGCATACCAAGGCCGCTTGGCAAATCTCGGTCCAGTCCGAGAATGTTTAACACCCGCACACGAAAAGAGGCAAAAGGGGACACCGGAGGACGTAGGAGCGCCGGAATGCAAAACGGACAACGGGGAAAAGCTCGGATGCCTGAGACGAACACGTATGCAAATGCGGTGCACATGATGACATGATATGAGATGCATGACATGGACAAAATGCAAAACGAAGACAAAACTCAACCACGAGGGAATATCATAATTTAGTGCCAAAAATGGCAAGAGTTGGAATACAAATATGGCGGGTTACATACGGGGCGTTACACCGGGTCTACAAGATGGTGCTCAACCCGGCCAAGTGCGTTTTTGGAGTACCAGCAGGCAAGCTTTTGGGTTTCTTGGTGTCTGACAGAGGCATTGAGGCTAACCCGGAGAAAATCAAGGCGATTACGTCTTTGGCTAAGCCGGCGTGCGTCAATGACGTTCAGCGGCTGGCGGGTCATGTCGCGGCTTTAAACCGGTTCATAAGCCGGTTAGGGGAGAAGGCTATGCCGTTATATCAAATGATGAAGAAGATGGATGATTTTGTCTGGAGTGATGCTGCTAACTCTGCTTTTGAAGATCTGAAGAGACAGCTCACTGAGCCGCCGGTTCTTGCTGCTCCCGTGGATAAGGAGCCACTGTTGTTATATGTGGCCGCTAACACACGTGCTGTCAGTGTGGCCATTGTTGTAGAGCGCAAAGAGGCTGGTAAGGAATATCCAGTTCAGCGGCCAGTTTACTACGTCAGTGAGGTGCTCATTGAGTCCAAACAGAGATACCCACATTGGCAGAAACTCGTTTATGGGGTATTCACGGCGAGCCGGAAGGTTAAGCATTACTTTTAGGGTCATCCTATCATTGTGGTTAGCTCTGCTCCTTTAGGAGATGTTATTCAAAATAGAGAAGCCACGGGACAAGTCGCCAAGTGGGCCATTGAACTTGGGTCTCACGGTTTAAAGTATGTACCACGTACAGCCATCAAATCTCAAGAACTGGTGGATTTCATTAACGATTGGACAGAGTTGCAAATACCTGAAGAGAAGCTAGACAACACATATTGGACGATTCATTTTGATGGGTCCATGCAATTGGAGGGCTCGAGGGATGGAGTTGTTTTAACTTCCCCTCGAGGTGACAAGTTTTGTTATGTGTTGCGGTTGATGTTTCCTTGTACTAACAACACATCTGAGTATGAGGCTTTACTCCATGGTCTTCGAATGGCTAAAGAAATGAGTTTGAGCCGGGTATGGTGCCTTGGCGACTCAGATTTGGTGGCTCAGCAAGTATCAGGCAAATGGGATACCAAGGATCCTCTCATGGCAGCTTATCGCCGTGAGGTTGACGATGTTGCTGGACACTTCAAGGGTTATCAAGTGGAGCACATTGACCGCAGAAAGAACGAGGCAGCCGATGCTTTAAGTCGGTTGGGATCTCAGCATAAGCTGGTGCCGCCTAGCACTTTTTTAGATGTTCTGCATAACCCTTCTGTCAAGTTGCCTACAGAGGAAGACTTGGCTGTTCCAGACCAGGAAGCACAATTGGTGGCGGCTCTTCATGTCATTCCAGATTGGACAGTGCCGTATTTGGCTTATATGACCCAGGGCGAGTTGCCGGAGGATGAGACCTTGGCTAGACAGATAACCCAACGGTCCAAGTCAATGACAATTTCCAATGGTGAATTGTATCATCGCAGTGTCACCGGAGCGTTTCAACATTGTGTCTCCCCTGAAGAAGGTCAAGAAATTCTTCGTGAGATCCATGAAGGAGATTGTGGCCATCATGCCGGTTCAAAGTCTCTTGTGGCCAAAGCTTTCCGTCATGGTTTTTACTGGCTAACGGCTCACACCGATGCGGAGGATCTGGTCAGTAGGTGTGATGGATGTCAAAAATTCGCACGACGGGCGCATGTGCCGGCTCAGGAATTGTGCATGATTACAATTACTTGGCCATTTGCAGTCTAGGGGCTTGATATGGTTGGACCTTTCAAAAGATCCAAAGATGAAAAGATGCACCTTTTGGCGGCAGTGGACAAGTTCACAAAATGGGTTGAGGCAGAGCCGGTCAGTAAGTGTGATGCGGCTACGACGGTTCAATTCATGAAGAAAGTGATCTTTCGTTTTGGTTTTCCACACAGCATTATTACTGACAATGGCACCAACCTGTCCCAAGGAGCTATGGAAGAGTTCTGTCAACGGGAACATACCCGGCTTGATGTTTCATCAGTAGCTCACCCCCAATCCAATGGTCAAGCTGAAAGAGCTAATCAGGAAATCCTGAAAGGTCAAAAAACCCGGCTTATGGTCCCTTTACAACGGACGCCGGATTGTTGGGTGGAAGAGTTACCCTCTGTGATATGGAGTATCAATACTACCCCTAACATATCCACAGGTTATACGCCTTTCTTCATGGTCTATGGAGCAGAGGCAGTCCTGCCTAGTGACATCCGTCATGACTCGCCCCGAGTGGCGGCTTACGTTGAAGCTGATAACGAACAAGCCCGTCAGTATGCGCTTGATTTATTGGATGAAGAGCATGACTTAGCAGCAGCCCGCTCAGCGATATACCAACAGGACCTGCGCCATTATCATAGCCGCTGGGTTAAGTCAAGAACCTTTCAAGAAGGTGATTTGGTGCTCTGGCTCATCCGGGATCAGTCTGATGCGCACAAGCTATCCCCACCTTGGGAAGGACCCTTTGTGGTCAGCAAGAACTTGAATAATGGGTCATACTACCTTATCGATGTACGAGAGCACAAAGACTCACGTAAGTCAGAGGAAGAGACCCACCGGCCGTGGAATATTGCTCAACTTCGGGCTTACTACACTTGAGCCACCGGCTCTCATAATGTACATACTTTGACGTTGTATATATTATGATAAATAAATAAAGCAGGACCTCTGTCCTTTTTGCCTTAATGATCACAAATCTTTGTTATCTCAAGTATAAGACGACCAAGTGGAGGCTGATCGTATTTGAATCTAGCTTAACCCTCTTGGTCCGGCTCATGATCGTATTCGAATCTAGACGTTAAAACCTCATGGTCACTAGGGGGCTTCCTATTCAAACATAGGTCGTATTTGAACCAAAGAGAACATAGCTGTCGTAACCCTCTTGATCGGCGCAAAGCCAAACTCGCTAGGGGGCTTCTTGATCGTATCTGAATCATAGCTTAACCCCTTTTGAGTCCGACTTGGATCATATTCGAATCAGGGTTGTTAAAAACCTCTCAAGGTCATTTGGGGGCTTCCCATTCAAACATAGGTCGTATTCGAACCAAAGAGAACATAGCTGTTGGTACCCTCTTGATCGGCGCAACGCCAAAGCCACTAGGGGCTACATGGTCATATTTGAATCCTAGCTTAACCCCTTTGGACCCGTTTATTGATCGTATTCGAATCAGAAGCCTCCAAATTTGTCTTGTTGATTGATTTACATTGTTTGAAAGAGGTTCTTTTGTTTTACTGGTTTTTGTTGTCTAGAATCTAACTGTAACTATGGTTTTAATTTAAACCGGCTTGTTTCTTTGACAATAAGTTGCCAATGTATGACAGTCATCAGACATATGGAAGTATTAACTTCTAAAAAGATTGGGTTGTCACCCTTACCGTCCGGGTAACATAAGCCGGCAGTCCAGAATCAAAGAACACAGGTATGATATTGTCGTTCATAAACAGACTTATCTGTGTTTTCTTTAATCACAGGCTTTCCAGCCTTATCTATCTTTACATCTGGCCCTGATTATTCCATTATGGTAATTTCATAGTTATGTATTGGGTGTTTTGACCCGTCCAGCGACAAACCACCAGGACAATTTTTCATCTTTTACATACAGGAACAGATTTAAAACACTACAGATGTGATAAAAGATATAAAGCATATATTGACATGACGGATAAAATGTCATGCACAGTATGATATGCACGACGGCATAGGCAGAACAAGTAGTTT
The DNA here is from genome assembly GCF_018294505.1 of Triticum aestivum. Lineage (NCBI taxonomy): Eukaryota > Viridiplantae > Streptophyta > Magnoliopsida > Poales > Poaceae > Triticum > Triticum aestivum. The sequence continues at coordinate 284,563,907 of NC_057800.1, read as the reverse complement.
CAAGCTAACCTATTACAAGGCGTTGGAAGCCCAAAAGGTTCAAATTGTTTTTTCTCCTAAGCAGATGTCAAGCTAAGGCCGGTTCATCAAATCTTAGCCGTATTATTTGGATGGTTACGACTCCTCCCTTGCCGGTTCATCTTCCTCCCCTGGTTGGAAACTGTGCTTGGACCAATCAAAGCCATGAAAAGCAACAAATTCAGCTTCATCATCAATTAGACCAGTCGGGTCAATTTCTGGGACAAAGGTGTGTTGGCGAACCAGCGGGATGAGATCTTTCACTTTATATGAAGGAGTCACCATCTTTTTATTCTCAACGTCAAAACCCGGTTGATACTTATCAATATTGGTCTCGTCGCCAAGGATGGTAGCCTGAGGACGAACTCCCCTGACACAAGTAGCAAAGTCTTCTTGATCAAACGGAGTCCCATCTTCCTTAAAACTGGGATACCCCTTGGCTACATCCGCCGGGTCTAGCTCCGGCACCCAGACTTTGGAGCGACTTAGAGCAGTTAGCGCTCCAGCTCTTGCACACGACCGCTTGACCTCTTGGAATCTGGCGGGTAAGATAGATAACTTCTTCAAAACATCACTCAAGAGGTTTGGTCCTTGGTTGGCTGGGGAAATAATGGCAAGTGCCCACTGAGCTCCAGTGTACAGTTGTTCCATCAAGGTGTAAACCGCCTTGAGTTTTGTCAAGCTATTTTGGCTTAGCTTGTTGCTCCGTGGACCTATGAGTATTTCAAAAAGGTTAAGCAGGCGGCTTAGATTTCTGGCAAAAATAGAGTTTAAGTAAATAATACAATGACTTACCAAAGATTGCAGAGACCATCTGAGACACATGATTCTTTAAACCGGTGAGTTCCACGGTAACCTCTTTGAGAGCCGCCTCGGCTGTCTCAGCATGCTGTATCAACAAGATTTTTTCATCAGCCCAAGATTTTTTCTCCACATCAAAATTGGTCTTCAGTTTCTCTGCTTCAGATAGGCTCAATTGGAGTTTGGAGTCGGCATTCCTTATCTCAGTCTCTTGAGCCGCCAGCCGGGTCTTTGCATCAGTCAATTGAGAACCCAATTCAGTGATGGCGGTCTACAAGACATGCACAGGTGTGTCAAAAATTTATTCCAATAAAGGTCATAATGATTAAAGTCCCAAGTACTTTGCAATGCAACACCACTCGGCACTTGGGGGCTAATGTCTGCCAAAGCATTTTTTTAATGCAAAAATGACTCTTCTATGGTTAAAGTCCCAAGTGTTTTACAAGTAACAACGCTTGGCACTTGGGGGCTAATGCATGATATTAAGAAAGTTTTTTCATCCTGAGCCGGATAACAACATTTGTTAGGACTAATTCAAGATAGTTATGAAGTCAAGTACCGGCTCATTCATGATGAATTAAGCCGGCCCTTGGGGACTACAGGTGAAATTTATGCTAATCTGCTGTATTTAGGGAAAATCTAAGACAGAGCATCAACCTATATCATAAGTCTACAGATCATTCAGGTTCATCATAATCCGGAGACTTGGGGGCTGCCAGAGCATATATAAGCTAAAGAAAGCCGGAGAGCATACCTCATATTTCAGTTGCAGCTGTTTGACCATCTCAATTTCAGAGTCACGGCTGGAATGCACATGACTGAGGTATCCGGATAGCACGCCACTAATACTCAGGTGAGCATAGTGAGAGACGTCAAACCACACTTTCTACCTTTCCAAAGCCTCTTGCTTGGCAGAGTGTCGGGCCAGTACAGTTGGATAATGAAAAGAATTAATTTAAAGAAATCAATCAACAACTCAATCAACCAAGACATCGACGACAGGCAACTCCAACTTTGTTAATGTACATTGCAAGAGAAAGTTGCAAGCCTCGCAACGACCTAGTCCATCGCAATCTCCGAAGAGCACCATCCGCTGAAACCACCCTTATGGAATCATCATTGTCGCGGGGGCCCCGCTGTGCGCAGCTCCGACTTCTCTATCGTAGTGAGAAACAAACATAGGCGCACCCATTGACACACTAGACCATCGGGACCAGGAGGATTACCTGTGACCAACTCTGCATGTCCACCCTAGGGAAAGCGCAAAGGAGAACTAGTCTTCAAGATGACGACCACGAGGGAAAAGCGACCCAGGAACAACGCCATCAGCCGACCCTGCTACGGCAGCACAAAAGGCTTTCACCCAAAGACAAACCTCGAAGACGGACAAGGCCGGAGAGTACCATGATGACCCTGCGGGAAGGAGGAACAACACCCACGGGCGTCGCGCTGTCGGCATTGGCCGTCAAAATATCACGGCATATTAACAAAATGCATACACAATATAATAGGTGACTAAAGAAAATTTAGCATCAATTAAATCTTTAGCTAGCACGAGCATGTGTTATGTGCTAATGCATGTAGGCTAGGCAGCGTACATGCATGAACGTATGGCCCTCACAGCCAATAATTAATTTCATTTGAGCAAATCAACGCAGTCACCATGCATATGCAAAAGTTGCTCCGATTAAATAATCAAAGTAAGGACCCCATATGTGCCTTGTAGCAGGGCCCATCTCTAGATAAAGCTTGATTAAGGAAATTCACTAAACTAATTGGGCCAGAGGGCCATGTGCGCTCCCACCGAAGTCCCATCAATCAACTCCGGAGACCAAGTCTACCCACGTTCTACCATTCAGCCATGACTCCTGCTCCCATGTCCTGCACGACAGGGACGTGCAGGCTGACTCCTTGGTGCGCGCGGCAGCCTCCAAAGGCCAGTGCTCCACACCCTCCCCTATATATACCAGGCAGATGCACTGCTCTAGGGTCGGCCCGGAGTTCGTTCATTTTCCTCTGCCAAAATCATACACACACAGTAGCACAAAAGGAGAGAAGGAGGCAGGCGTGCAGGAGGTTTGAAAGGTGAGATTCAATGGCTCTCCTCTAGCCCCTGGTTTGGCCATTGTGGTACAGGCCAGGGAGCTTTTTTCTTCTTCTTCTCCTAAATCTCTAGCCCTTGGTCCGGCCATCACGGTACAAATCAAGGGGCATGTTTCATCTTTCGAAAATTCTTGTTCTTGGTTCGGCCATCGCGGTACAAATCAAGGAGCATATTTCATCTCCCCAAAATTCTTGCCCTTAGTCCGGCCATTGCGGTACAGACTAAGGTGTATGTTTAATCTATCTCAAAATTTTGCCTTTGATTTGGCCATTTTGGTACAGACTAAAGAGTATGTTGCATCCATCCCAAAATTTTATCCTTGGTTCAGTCATCGCGGTACAAACCAAGGAGCATGTTATATCTACCCCAAATATTCGCCTTTGGCTTGGCCATCGCGGTACGAGTCAAGGAGCATGCATGGTTCTTGTAAGAACGGTTCCTTTAAATGTTAGATGTCCTATAACTCATGCAATACCATAATGGCTCCACAAACCTTTGCTTGGTTACACTGCACGCGGGCATTATCTTAGTGCTACGCGTTGTTAGTAGTAATACGGGTAAAACAGAACTTAATAAAAAATAGATTCACTCCACATCCACATATGCATACAAAAGTCATACAAAATACATGATAAGGCATATTCCATGTAGCCCACATAGGCTTTAAACAAACAAAAAATATCATAAGCAAATTTCACTCAGATCAGGCTTGATACTGTCTTGGCTCAAAGTCAACAAGAAATGACATATATCACATGCACCATAAAAAAGCACCAAGATTGTGTCAGAAAGCTTCAATCTGTTACGCTACATGTGGGCACCATACCAGTGCTACGCAATGATGGTAGTAATGTGATGATGCAAAACTTATTAAAATTGGCATGTCAAGTATATCCATGCCACCAACCAAATATATCGTGCAAAATTCCTAAACGAAAATACATACCCATATCCTATGTGCCAAATGTAGGATAAAATTAGGCCTAGCCAAAATCAATCTCCATTCTACATATAAATGAGGTTGAACACGAACAAATTGTTGCATGCCAGGAAAATATATCCACATACATCACACATGAAATGATGGAGGAGTATTTGCATCGTCGACCGCGAGGAGGATTTCTCTTGTAGTATATTTGTAATAGGCATATGATGTAATCCAATGTAATAGATATGTTCGAATTCTTAATCAGGGGTTTTCTCTTTGGAGATGTAATTGACAGAATTTTTATGTAAATGTAAGAGTTCTGGAAATAAAGTACCTGCAATGTTTGATTCTATTTTTATTTTATGCATTTAAAATTCACTCTGAATCAATGACGTGGATGCGTGTCTCACGCCCGCCATTTTCCCGTCATCAGATTCTGACACGCCCAGTGGGACATATTTCTCCCCTCATCTTTGAATTCCAACATAGGATTACAACATATGAATTTCCATAGTACATAAAGCATAAAACATTATGTACGCATATATCCATAGTACATAAAGCATAAAACATTATGTACGCATATAAAAAAAGTAGATGAAGAAAACTAATATATGGTTTTCTTTATTTTGAAGGTATGGAGGGACAGGTCCTGCAATTTGTCACTCTCCGCTTTGGCGACCTCTCGCTAGATGTGCCTATTGGTCCGCTTGTGGCTGCAGTTAGCAAGAGTTTGGAAACAACAGATGCATCCCCAACTAAGTCATAAGAAAGGGAAGTCTCTTCTGCACTGAAGGAAGGGTTTACTCCTGTTCTCACAAAGTCAGCAAAGAGAAGGATGCGTGCAGCTGCAAGAGCATCTAAGGATCACCATGTACACGAAGCTTCTTCATCTACTTTAGTTCCTCCTGGTTTCACAAAGATGTCACCTACCAAGGTCATGGGCCAGGAGGTGCCAGCAAAGGTTGTTCGCATGATACCCGAAGAGTGGCCTGTTCTTGCAAAACAGACGGGATCACTAAAGGTGGCATCGCCAAGACAATCTGCTCCAGCTACATCGACCAAAGTCGCAGTGCCCCTTACACCTTCAAAACATAGGGTGGGCGCACGTGAAGGGTCAGGAGAAAGCTCACATCAGCTTATCCCAAGCAATGTAGGGGCAGCTCAAAGGGCTTGCTCCGCGGACAAAGGAAAAGGTGTAATGGCTGAGGACACCGAGTCTTCCGCACATGAAGGATCGGCTCGTCCAAGAAACCAACTTCGTGTTGATGCACCTGAATTTTTCCCCACCATGGGTTATAATCCCATTGGACCATACCTAGAGGGTGAGCCAAGCAATAGACGCTCGCTCCAGTGGCAGGGGGTGTTTTTCACTTCAGATGACTTCCAAGCTGGTCATGTGGATCCAACCGCTACAATATCAGATCCTTTGTCCTCATCGGTGCCAGCACCAAGACCATCATTTGAAGGCTTAGTTGATCCAGCACGGTGTCGCCGTCAATGGCAGAGTGCTCACCGTGCATGGCTTGATTCCCAATGGCAACTGATGCAGACATGACCAATCAACAACGGAAGCAAGTGGCATGTCCCATCAGAAATAGAGAAAGGAAGATCAATGCAAAGATCCGTGGGGGAGCCATGCTAGCTTCCATGCCATCATGACACAGAATGTTTGCCAAGCTCTGAAGGAAATACTTCTAGGATGCTCTATCTCTGCTGATAATGTTGGTGGCACCATCATGCGTCATGTAGAAACTCTATCAAAATGGCCAGAATATGAAGAATTTGTGAAGGCAAATCCACGACGACAAGAGTATGTGAAGCAGGCTGCTCATGCACGCAAAAAGCGGCCTGCCCTAAAACAAAGAGAGATGGCAGTACGAGCTGATTCAGGGTATAGCAGAATACAAGGAAGAAACTCCCCATCAACAAGCCAAGTCAGTGGAGGAAATGGGGCAAAAGAAATGGCAAGTACAAAAAACAAGATTACCAGAACTCTCGCTCCGTGGCCAACTCGTAAGAAGGTCTCAGGCAACTCATTTGAAGTATTCAACACAATGCCAGTTGGTGTCAAAGGGGTGACAGACAATAGTAGCGAGACCTCCTCAGCCTCAATACACTTCAAGAGGAAGAAGGCACATAAGACTGTTGTAGAAGGTCCTCACCGCATGACGCGGAGCCAGAAGGGTTCAGATCATGAAGAACTTGGGTCAAGCAATGGGAGGTCTTACAATCCCCTATCAGATAGCACTCCTTGTCCTTCTGAGAATGAGATAGAACTTCAGCATGGTGCAAAGCATACAGAACATGTCCTAGCTGCAAATGAAACTCGTCTCGTTGAGGAGCAATTAGCCAACCTTACGGCAGCGCTTCGGCAAAAGGAAGACGAGCAAGCAGCCCTTCGCATTCATATGAGCAATAACCAGAGCAGAGGAAATGAAGGGGAAGTTTGTGCAAGGGCTAGCAGCCAACATGGAGGAGCAGGGCTTAACCTTGAGGCGATCCATAGAATGATCGCTGAAGGGGTAAAGTCGCAATTAATGCAAACTCAGTACTCGATGCAGCCAGGGTATGTTAAGCCGTACCCACCTGATGTGGACCTAGTTCCTTTCCCAACAAATTACAGGCAGCCGCAGTTTAGTAAGTTCAACGGGAGTGGATCTCCCCATGAGCACATAGCAAACTTCCTTGCTGCTTCTCAGGATACAGCTAACAACGGAGCACTTCTCCTTAGGAAGTTTGTACGGACATTGTCTGGGCCTGCCTTCACTTGGTACAGCAAGCTGCCTCCAAGCTCTATAAAAACGTGGGAACAAATGCAAAACTCATTCCTCGAGCGGTTTTATAGCACACAGAGGACGGTGGGCATAACCAAGTTGACCCAAACTGAATAAGGGTTCAACGAGAGGGCGGCTGATTTCATAAATACATGGAGAAACCTAAGTCTTCATTTCCCACAGCCAATCACTGAGCCAGAAGTAGTGCACATGTGCATGAACGATCTCCGCTCAGAAGTGGATGTCCAGTTACAAGGAGTGAGGCCCCTCACGTTTGAAGAGTTAGCTTCAAAATCCACGGATATAGAAAATTGTATGCAGCTTGTCGCTCGTCGAACAAAAACGATGTTCAACAAGCCTACAGACAAAGGTGGTCAGCGTGAAAAGTTGCTGATGAAACCCAAGTCTGCACAAGCCATGGAGACAACGACGGTAAAACCTCAGTTTCAGCCCAGAAGAGCACCTATAGGGAATCAAGGGCAGCGAGATGCACAGGTCAGTAGGAGGCCAACTCTCAGCGAGCGACAAAAGAGGGAGTATTCTTTTCCTGTAGAAGAAATTAATGACGTTTTTAATGGTTTAAAGGAGTTGAGTCTTATAGAACTTCCCAAGCCCAAAAGGCCAGAAGAAGCTTGAAAATTTAATGACCCAAATTTCTGTCACTACCATCGCATTTTGGGCCATACACTCAAAGGTTGCTTTGTTGTGAAGAATGTCATACAGAAAATGATCGATGAGGGGACCATTGATACGGATCTCCTCAAAAGCTTAAAGAAAGGAAAGAAGATGGCTACAGTAAATGTTGCCACTCTTCAAGATAGCTCGGTGAGTTGCGCATCTTCAAATATGAGGCCAACTTATGATGATATGATTTTTACATCAGGATATGAATTTACCCCAATTATCTCTTCAGGCTTCCTCCCGTACCTCGGTCATAGGACCACGACCCAGGGTCAGCGTAAAAGAGAGGCTCACATTCCCTGCAGTCGTGATGGATGGCCCAGTGTACCAGCTTCTCAAGAACCCCAAGATTGGAGGGAACAGCGGCCGAACGCCGTGTACTACCCCGAGTGATGGAAGATGTCGCTCCTTTGCGCTTCGTACCAAAGAAATATCAGCATCTGGCGAAATGCATGAAGGTTCCACCTAGTGAAGAATTCAATGTTCTCACTATAGGTGTGTTTGAGGATGATAGCGAGTCTCTTCACTTCCCCAAAGAAGATGCGCCAGAAGTGGATCAGGTTCACCTCAGATCAGGTCGCCAGTTAGCTGACCCACATCCTCCACCTAGAAAGGAGCCTAGGAACAAAGATGTAACTGAGAATAAGACACTTGACCTGCCTTCTAAGGTGTCGTCAAGTATGATGTAATCTCTTATTTGAAGAAAATACCAGCTATGCTTTTCTGTGTATGATGCTTTGTCTCTTTCCTCGGATTTACATAAGGCACTAGTTACAGCATTGTCATTTCCTGGAGATTATAGAGTGGAAGTCTCACAGACTGAAGCTGAATTAAATGATGTGGTAAATATTACATTCACGGATGAGGACATGTTGTTAGGAGCAAAGAAGCATAACAGACCTCTTCTTATGTTTGGTGAGATTGATGACTTGCCAACAAATCGCATAATGATAGGTGGTGGATCCGCCATAAATTTGTTGCCTCTGTGTACTTTGAAAAGGATTGGATATTCCCCTAAGGATTTGAGTCGGTCAAATGTGGTCATTCACGGCTTTAACCAGTTAGGTCAAGAGGCCATGGGTACCATTTCCTTGGTACTAAAAATGGAAGCGTTATCTACATACGTGAGATTCCATGTGATTGATGCAGCCACATCTTACAATGCACTGTTGGGCCGACCATGGTTGCATGAAAATCAGTTTGTGCCATCTACACTCCATCAATGTGTCAAGTACAAAGAGCAATCTGGAGAAACAATAAGAATATTTGAAGATAAGAGACCATTCACCGTAGCTGAATCTTTATACGCCGATGCCAAATTCTACTTTTAGCCCGTTGAAAAAGTACACAAGCCAAGGCCTGTAGTAGTACCTGAATCAAATATGGTAAAAAAATGCTGCAGAATCCTCATCTGGCCGAAAGATTTATCAGTATATACAAAGTGACCAAAGGAAAGAGGGTGACCCAATATTCCATGTCGTCGATAAATCATCTGTTAAAAGAGGTACCAAAATGCCTATGCTCTTACCTCCTTTGGTTCAACATAAAATTGAGCAAGATAAAGAGAAGTCGCATGAGTGTGAAAATAAAAATAAAAAAGTGGTTCATATCACCTTGGAAAATAAAGCTGATGAGTCATTGCCTATTTCTCTGTACGATAACCGAGTTTTGTATATGATGCAGAGAATGGGATATGATACTCTCACTGGCCCGTCGTTGTGCGATGGTCGGGGGCAGCGAGGGCCATTTGAAAAGGCGTTGTCCCGAGAACAACTCGAAGCTCTACACGAGGGCTAGCCTTTGAAAGAAAAAAGACATGGGCTGGGCTATGAGGTTTGCATGACCTCGACTGAATTTGTAGACCCAACTGAGGCATCCCCACAAATGGAGGATGGTAATCAGCCAACTATCGATGACTTGGAAGAAATAAATATTGGGACAGCCGAGGATCCTCGACCGATTTTTATCGGTGCACGTCTGTCCAAAGAAAAGAAAGAGGAATATCGTAAGTTCCTTTCTGCAAACAAAGATGTCTTCGCTTGGACTTATGAGGAAATGCCAGGCTTGGATCCAGAGGTAGCAGTCCACCGACTTGCCGTGCAAGACGATGTTCCCCCAGTAAAACAAACACAAAGGAGATTTCGACCCGAGCTACTCCCCAAGATAGAGGCTGAGGTCGAAAAAATACATGATAAGGCATATTCCATGTGGCCCACATAGGCTTTAAACAAACAAAAAATATCATAAGCAAATTTCACTCAGATCAGGCTTGATACTGTCTGGGCTCAAAGTCAACAAGACATGACATATATCACTTGCACCATAAAAAAGCACCAAGATTGTGTCAGAAAGCTTCAATCTGTTACGCTACATGTGGGCACCATACCAGTGCTACGCAATGATGGTAGTAATGTGATGATGCAAAACTTGTTAAAATTGGCATGTCAAGTATATCCATGCCACCAACCAAATATATCGTGCAAAATTCCTAAAGGAAAATGCATACCCATATCCTATGTGCCAAATGTAGGATAAAATTAGGCCTAGCCAAAATCAATCTCCAATCTACATATAAATGAGGTTGAACACGAACAAATTGTTGCATGCCAGGAAAATATATCCACATACATCACACATGAAATGATGGAGTATTTGCATCGTCGACCGCAATGAGGATTTCTCTTGTAGAATATTTGTAATAGGCATATGATGTAATCCTATGTAATAGATATGTTGGAATTCTTAATTAGGGGTTTTCTCTTCGAAGATGTAATTGACAGAATTTTTATGTAAATGTAAGAGTTCTGGAAATAAAGTACCTGCAATGATTGATTCTATTTTTATTTTATGCATTTAAAATTCACTCTGTATCAATGACGTGGATGCGTGTCTCACGCCCGCCATTTTCCTGTCATCAAATTCTGGCACGCCCAGTGGGACATATTTCTCCCCCCATCTTTTAATTCCAACATAGGATTACAACATAAGAATTTCCATACTACATAAAGCATAAAACATTATGTACGCATATATCCATAGTACATAAAGCACAAAACATTATGTACGCATATGAAAAAAGTAGATGAAGAAAACTAATATATGGTTTTCTTTATTTTGAAGGTATGGAGGGACAGGTCCAGCAATTTGTCACTCTCCGCTTTGGCGACCTCTGGCTAGATGTGCCTATTGGTCCGCTTGTGGCTGCAGTTAGCAAGAGTTTGGAAACAACAGCTGCCTCCCCAACTAAGTCATAAGAAAGGGAAGTCTCTTCTGCACTAAAGGAAGGGTTTACTCCTGTTCTCACAAAGTCAGTAAAGAGAAGGATGCGTGCAGCTGCAAGAGCATCTAAGGATCAGCATGTACGCGAAGCTTCTTCATCTACTTTAGTTCCTCCTGGTTTCACAAAGATGTCACCTACCAAGGTCATGAGCCAGGAGGTGCCAGCAAAGGTTATTCGCATGATACCCGAAGAGTGGCATGTTCTTGCAAAACAGACGGGATCACTAAAGGTGGCATCGCCAAGACAATCTGCTTCAACTACATCTACCAAAGTCGTAGTGCCCCTTACACCTTCAAAACTTAGGGTGGGCGCACGTGAAGGGTCGGGAGAAAGCTCACATAAGCTTATCCCAAGCAACGTAGGGGCAGCTCAAAGGGCTTGCTCCGCGGACAAAGGAAAAGGTGTAATGGCTGAGGACTTCCGCACATGAAGGATCGGCTCGTCCAAGAAACCAACTTCGTGTTGATGCACCTGAATGTTTCCCCACCATGGGTTATAATCCCATTGGACCATGCCTAGAGGGTGAGCCAAGCAATAGACGCTTGCTCCAGTGGCAGGGCGTGTTTTTCACTTCAGATGACTTCCAAGCTAGTCATGTGGATCCAACCGCTACAATATCAGATCCTTTGTCCTCATCGGTGCCAGCACCAAGACCATCATTTGAAGGCTCGGTTGATCCAGCACGGCGTCACCGTCGACGGCAGAGTGCTCACCGTGCATGGCTTGATTCCCAGTGGCAACTAATGCAGACATGACCAATCAACAACGGAAACAAGTGGCGTATCCCATCAGAAATAGAGAAAGGAAGATCAATGCAAGGATCCGTGGGGGAGCCATGCTAGCTTCCATGCTATCATGACACAGAATGTTTGCCAAGCTTTGAAGGAAATACTTCCAGGATGCTCTATCTCTGCTGATAATGTTGGTGGCGCCATCATGCGTCGTGTAGAAACTCTATCAAAATGGCCAGAATATGAAGAATTTGTGAAGGAAAATCCACGACGACAAGAGTATGTGAAGCAGGCTGCTCATGAACGCAAAAAGTGGCCTGCCCTAAAACAAAGAGAGATGGTCGTACGAGCTGATTCAGGGTATAGCAGAATACAAGGAAGAAAATCTCCATCAACAAGCCAAGTCAGTGGAGGAAATGGGGCAAAAGAAATGGCAAGTACAAAAAACAAGACTACCAGAACTCTCGCTCCATGGCCAACTCGTAAGAAGGTCTCAGGCAACTCATTTGAAGTATTCAACGCAATGCCAGTTGGTGTCAAAGGGGTGACAGACAATAGTAGCGAGACCTCCTCAGCCTCAATACACTTCAAGAGGAAGAAGGCACATAAGACTGTTGTAGAAGGTCCTCGCCGCATGACGCGGAGCCAGAAGGGTTCAGATCATGAAGAACTTGGGTCAAGCAATGGGAGGTCTTACAATACCCTATCAGATAGCACTCCTTGTCCTTCTGAGAATGACATAGAACTCCACCATGGTGCAAAGCATACAGAACAAGTCCTAGCTGCGAATGAAACTCGTCCCATTGAGGAGCAATTAGCCAACCTTACGGCAGCGCTTCAGCAAAAGGAAGACGAGCTAGCAGCCCTTCGAATTCATATGAGCAATAACCAGAGCAGAGGAAATGAAGGGGAAGTTTGCGCAAGTGCTAGCAGCCAACATGGAGGAGCATGGCTTAACCTTGAGGCGATCCAAAGAATGAATGCTGAAGGGGTGAAGTCGCAATTAATGCAAACTCAGTACTCAATGCAGCCAGGGTATGTTAAGCTGTACCCACCTGATGTGGACCTAGTTCCATTCCCAACAAATTACAGGCAGCTGCAGTTTAGTAAGTTCAATGGGAGTGGATCTCCCCATGAGCACATAGCACACTTCCTTGCTGCTTGTCAGGATACAGCTAACAACGGAGCACTTCTCCTTAGGCAGTTTGTACAGACATTGTCTGGGCCTGCCTTCACTTGGTACAGCAAGCTGCCTCCAAGCTCTATAAAAACGTGGGAACAAATGCAAAACTCATTCCTCGAGCGGTTTTATAGCACACAGAGGACGGTGGGCATAACTGAGTTGACCCAAACTGAACAAGGGTTCAACGAGAGGGCGGCTGATTTCATAAATACATGGAGAAACCTAAGTCTTCATTGCCCACAGCCAATCATTGAGCCAGAAGCAGTGCGCATGTGCATGAACAATCTCCGCTCAGAAGTGGATGTCCAGTTACAAGGAGTGAGGCCCCTCACGTTTGAAGAGTTAGCTTCAAAATCCACGGACATAGAAAATTTTATGCAGCTTGTCGCTCGTCGAACAAAAACGATGTTCAACAAGCCTACAGACAAAGGTGGTCAGCGTGAAAAGTTGTCGATGAAACCCAAGTCTGCACAAGCCATGGAGACAACGACGGTAAAACCTCAGTTTCAGCCCAGAAGAGAACCTATAGGGAATCAAGGGCAGCGAGATGCACAGGTCAGTAGGAGGCCAACTCTCAGCGAGCGACAAAACAGGGAGTATTCTTTTCTTGTAGAAGAAATTGATGACATTTTTAATGGTTTAAAGGAGTTGAGTCTTATAGAACTTCCCAAGCCCAAAAGGCCAGAAGAAGCTTGAAAATTTAATGACCCAAATTTCTGTCACTACCATCGCATTTTGGGCCATACACTCAAAGGTTGCTTTGTTGTGAAGAATATCATACAGAAAATGATCGATGAGGGGACCATTGATACGGATCTCCTCAAAATCTTAAAGAAAGGAAGAAGGCTACAGCAAATGTTGCCACTCTTCAAGATAGCTCGGTGAGTTGCGCATCTTCAAATATGAGGCCAACTTATGATGATATGATTTTTGGCGAAGTATCAAGTGAAAACGTTTGATCAGTAAAAACTGAAAACTATCACCCTAGTCCATTGGATTAAGGACGTACAGTAGAGATCGGAGGTGGGAATATGGCTATCCACTTAACAATTCTTTTGCACATAACCCCCCGTGCTTACATTCTGTCTTGTGAAAGATTTAGCAAACTAGAAAAAAAAAAGCAAAACGAATCTCGACCCAGGCGGCGGCAACTGGATTGCGACTTGGCGGCCGCCATGAAGCCTCGTCATGTGCAGAACGCCATGTGCCCTAGCTCTCCAATGGCTCAGTCCTTGAGCCCTCTTCCTCATCCTCCATCGGCCATGTACACCAGTGCTAGTCCTCCGTCGGCACCGCCCAGCAGCATGAGCGCTCCGCCGCCCGTGATCGTCAGCCCACTGTCGGCCCCGTCCAGTAGCGCGAGCGCTCCGGCGGCCATGATCCCCCGTCCTCCGTTGGCCCCGTCCAGCAGCACGAGCGCTACGGCGGCCATGATCCGCCATCCTCCGTTGGCACTATCTAGCAACACGAGCGCTCCGGCTGTCATGATCCCCCGTCCTCTGTTGGCCCCGTCCAGCAGCACGATCACTCCGTCGGCCGTGCTTCCACACCCTCTGGCGGTGCCGTCCAGCAGCGCGAGTCCTCTGCCGGCCTCCGCGGTAAGCAATGATTTTTTTGATGGTTTATTTTCTTCCTCCATTGATACGAACTGATCATGCTAATGTCATGGTTACTTTTGTTAGCTTGGTGGTGATTTGGTTTTTCAAAACCATAATTGCGATGAAGGAGTACGCCATGACATTGAAATACATCCTCCTCCCATCAATTTGGATAGCTTCCGGACACCCAAAAAAAGAGCCACGGACGTCCCAGTTTGTGTGAGTGTCATACAACTTAGTTCAAATGCCTCTAACAATTACTAACTTGTATGACTAATGGCTGTTGTAATTTTTAGAGTTCATCATGTACACCCAAATGCGATGAGAACTTGAAGCCAGCTGTAGGAATGCCATTTGATAGTATGGAAGAGGTCGAGGAGTTTTACAAGGCTTATGCGCACAATGTTGGATTTTCAGTTCGAATTGGACAGAGGAAGACTGTAGATAATGTGATAGTCTGGAGGCGTTTTCTTTGTTCAAAATCAGGATTCCGAACAGAGAAGGTGGATGAACCCAGGACGAATTTGAACGGAGAGAAGAAAAGAACACATGCAAGAAAGATCACTAGATGTGGTTGTGAGGCCATGATAACTGTGAAGCATATAAAGGATGGCAAATACTTAATATCAGATTTTTCATGAAGAGCACACCCATGATTTTTCCACACCTAGGAAGCAACATTTAATCAAGTCTAACAGAAAAGTCAGCGAGAAGGCCAAGGGCACACTATTCACATGTCATGCAGCTAGCATTGGTACATCTGGGGCATTTCGATTGCTTCGTGTTGGTGAGGGTGGATTTGAGTTCGTGGGGTGCACAAAAAGAGACCTGCAAAAGTATCATCGTGACATGAGAAGTACTTTCAAGGATTCAGATGCTCAAATGTTCATTGACAACCTCAGGAAGAGGAAGAAAATCAACCCGGGGTTCTTCTTTGAGTATGTTCTTGATGATAAAAACTGTCTGACACATGTATTTTGGGCTGATGCTTTTTGTAGAAAGAATTATGCTTTGTTTGGCGAAATGGTGTCCTTTGACTCTGCATATAGCACCAACCAGTACAACATGATTTTTTGCCCATTCATAGGAATAAACCACCACATGGGATCTGTTTTTTATGGTGCCGCCTTGATTGTAGATGAGAAGATAGAGTCATATGAATGGGTATTTGAAACATTCTTAAAAGCAATGGATGGGGCAGCACCAAGGCTTATAGTGACCGATGAAGACCAAAGCATGAAGGCTGCAATTGAACATATAATGCCAAACACTATCCATAGGTTATGCATGTGGCACATAATGAGAAAGCTTCCAGAAAAGGTTGGCCCTCCATTAAGAGAGGATGAACATTTCTATAGTACAATTAACTCATGTGTATGGGGCTCTGAAAACCCAGCTGAATTTGAGGCAAAATGGTCTTCATTGATTTCTGAATTTGGGCTTGAGGAAAACACATGGTTTGCTAGGAGATACAAACTTCGTGAATCATGGATACCGGCCTACTTCAGAGGTGTTTTTTGGGTGAGACTCTAAGAACCACTTCAAGGTGAGAGAGTGCTAACTCGTTTTTCAATCACTTTATTGGCTACAAACATGCTTTGGTGGAGTTTTGGATTAGGATTGGTACAGCCCTAGAAGAACAACGTTAGAATGAACTCAAGGCTGACCATGAGTGCCTCAATTCTATGCCTCCATTGATTACATCTTGGGAGATTGAGAAGCATGCTAGTCTAGTCTTCACCCATGAGGTTTTCAAATATTTTTAGAAGGAGGTGCGTCCAGCTAGAGATCATTGCTTGATTGAAAGCATATCACAGGAAGGTGATGTGAGAACCACGGTTATAGGTGGTGACCGCTCTTCGAAGTCTCGAGAAGTTCAATTCAACACAACATCCATGAGTGGTCATTGCTCTTGCATGTTATTTCAGACACGTGGAATTCCATGCCGACATATCATTGTTGTTTTGAGAGGTGCAAAGAAGAATGAGCTACCTAGCCATTTTATTCTAGATAGGTGGAAGAAAACAGTTAACAGGAGGGTACTATATGATAGCTACGGCAACTTGCTTGAAGAGAATGAAAGTAGTTCCTCTGATTTGGCAAAGCGAAAAATGGTTTCTGAGATACACCAAGCAGTGGATGATACAATTAGGTTGGTTGAACACTCTCCTGAAGAATTGGAAGCAATAAGAAACATTCTCATCGACATGAAAAGAAATGTTTCTGAAAGGGTTGTTGCCAATCATCCTAGTAGACAAGATGAGTTTGAGGCATATATTGGTTGTACTATGCCTAATCAAGTTGAAATTCATCCACCAACAGATGTCCATACAAAAGGGAGATGCAAAAGAATTAAGGGGCACTTAGACAAGGGTGGGCATCAAAATAAGGATGTAGAAGGGAAGCAAAATAAGGATGGAGAGGGGAAGAAAAATATTGGTGGACAAAAAAAGAAAGTGCCTAGAACGTGCAAGAAGTGTAAGCAAGTTGGCTTCCATGATAGCCGTAATTTCCCTAACAATAACTAAGAAAACTACTGGTACTTTTCATGACCATACAATTTATTTTCTTTCAAAAATGTATACACAGACACAAACTTATCTGTTTATGTCAAACTGCAGGTCTTGTTCCAACTCCACGATGCATTTCGAAACGACAACTTTGCATTGAAGCTCATGTGTTGGACGGATTTTACATGAACTTTCCGCTTATATTTCCTAGGAGATTATTATTTATTTCCAAATATTGTAGTTCTGTTGAATATTTATGTTTGAATATTGTATTTCTGAATATTTATGTCTGAAGATTCATCAAAATGGCCAGAGAGAAATTTTGTTTCGCGATGCAAGAATAATATTTCGCATGGCAAGTTGTTTGCTCCAGTTTACTGTGTACAAGTGATGTTGAAATCATCGCCTGCTTATGTCAAGTGTGGGAAAGGTTTGTAGATAACAGAGGGCATTGAGCTTACCAGGATCCCCCTGCCTACTCCTCCTGCTGCTATCTTTTGGCTGGCAACTATTCGCTTTTACTGAAAAGGGTTAGACTTAGACAGGATAATAAGGCACAAGAGGTTCATTGGTTAACGTTGCGTCCTGTTGGTTTTAGCACATGTGCCTTATGGAATTCTAAAATTAGAAAGACAAAAGATGATAAATCACCAGTGCATGCCTCGCTTTTAACAAGGGAATATTTCTGCAACCAATTCACATTCATTCTGTAAATCTGCAAATTCAGTATGTACAGCAGTAGCAAAAGAGCAAATATTTCTTGTATATATCCAAATTAATTCAAGTGTTTTTTGAAACTGTTGTTTGTACAGCCAAATATTTCAGTATGTAGCAACATGTTCATACTTAAATGTACATCCAAATCGACGTGGATAGCAAAACAACAACACTAGCAAGAGCAAATGTTTCTGTATGTACATTGACTCACGTGTTTTTTGAATACCCACTTTCACTTTCACTTCAGGTGAAGTAAAACAACAAAGATTTATCTTATCTGTACATCACCATTCAGTCAGCTACACAGCAAGAACACCAACGATTTTAATCTACAGCAAAACAACAGCTCCAGAGGGCAAGCAAGTTGCCGGGTCGCCGTCGCATGGAGGCAGCGCCGCCGGCCGCCGCCACTGGGTCTCCCTCGCCTGGGCCAGCGCCAGGTCGCTGGGTCGTGGACGTCGCCTTGGCCAGGGTTATCTCGGTGGCCGTCTCGTCGCCGTTGGGTGGGGATACCGCCAGCATGCGCCAGATCGCCTGGGGGCATCGCGGTCGCGTCGTTGCTCCACCGTGGCCTCCAAGTCGCCGTCGCTAGGGGTGCGGCGCCGGCCTCCAAGTCGCAGTCCAGTAGCCGCCGCCAAGTCTCGCCCTCGCCTGGGTCGAGATTCGTTTTGCTTGTTTCTTTTCTTTCTAGTTCGCTAAATCTTTCACAAGACAGAACATAAGCACAGGGGGTTATGTGCAAAAGAATTATTAAGTGGATGGCCATATTCCCACCTCCGATCTCTGTTGTACGTCCTCGATCCGATGGGCTAGGATGATAGTTTTCAGTTTTTACTGATCAAGCGTTTTCACTTGATACTTCGCCATGATTTTTACATCAGGATATGAATTTACCCCAATTATCTCTTCAGGCTTCCTCCCGTACCTCGGTCATAGGACCACGACCCAGGGTCAGTGTAAAAGAAAGGCTCACATTCCCTGCAGCCGTGATGGATGGCCAGTGTACCAGCTTCTCAAGAACCCCATGATTGGAGCGAACAGCGGCCAAAACGCCATGCACTACCCCGAGTGATGGAAGATGTCGCTCCTTTGCGCTTCGTACCAAAGAAATATCAGCATCTGGCGAAACGCATGAAGGTTCCGCCTAGTGAAGAATTCAACATTCTCACTATAGGTGTGTTTGAGGATGATAGTGAGTCTCTTCACTTCCCCAAAGAAGATGTGCCAGAAGTGGATCTGGTCCACCTTAGATCAGGTCGCCAGTTAGCTGACTGTAACGCCCTCGACGCGGCTATATCTCCTACGTGTCGAAGCACGACTTAGAGGCATAACCGCATTGAAAGCAATGTCGCAAGTAAGGTAATCTTCACAACAACCCATGTAAATAGATAATAGGGGAAAAGGTACATAGTTGGCTTACACTCACCACGTCACACAAATACATGAATAACATTACAATCATCCAATACACTCATGGTCCGACTACGGTACCAAAATAAAAGAACAACCCCAACTTGCGACACGGTCCCGATCGCCCCAACTGGGCACCACTACTGATCATCAGGGAAAGACACATAGTAACGGCGAGAGTCTTCGTCGAACTCCCACTTGAGCTCAAGCGCATCGTCTGGAACGGAATCATCGGTCCCCGCATCTGGTTTGGAAGTAAACTGTGAGTCACGGGGACTCAGCAATCTTGCACCCTCGCGATCAAGACTATTTAAGCTTATAGGTAAGGTAAGGTAATATGTGGAGCTATAGCAAGCGACTAGCATATATGGTGGTTATCCTGTTCGCAAAAGAGAGCGAGAAGAGAAGGCAAAGCACGAACGAAGAACTATGATCAATAAGTAATCCTAGAACAACTTACGTCAAACATTACTCCAACACCGTATCCCGGACTCCGCCAAGAAGAGACCATCACGGTTACACATGCGGTTGATTCATTTTAATTAAGTTAAGTTTCATGTTATCTACAACCGGACATTAACAAATTCCCATCTGCCCATAACCACGGGCACGGCTTTCGAAAGTTCAAATCCCTGCAGGGGAGTCCCAACTTAGCCCATCACAAGCTCTCACGGTCAACGAAGGATATTCCTTCTCCCGAGACATTCCGATCAGACTCGGCATCCCGGTTCTACAAGACAACCTCGACAAGGGTAAAACAAGTCCAGTAAGACCACCCGTTGTGCCGACAAATCCCGATAGGAGCTGCACATATCTCGTTCTCAGGGCACACTGGATAAGCTAAGTGTACGGGAGCCAGCATAACCCAAGTTGCCAAGGGACGGCCCCGCACGGTGCTCTGGGTTGGACCAACACTTAAAGAAGCACTGGCCCGGGGGTTTAAAATAAAGATGACCCTTGAGTCAGCGAAACCCAAGGGAAAAGGCTAGGTGGCGAATGGTAAAACCAAGGTCGGGCCTTGCTGGAGGAGTTTTATTCAAGGCGAACTGTCAAGGGGTTCCCATTATAACCCAACCGCGTAAGGAACACAAAATCCGGGAACATAACACCGATATGACGGAAACTAGGGCGGCATGAGTGGAACAAAACACTAGGCAAAAGGCCGAGCCTTCCACCCTTTACCAAGTATATAGGTGCATTAAGATAACAAGATAATATAGTGATATCCCAAACAATAAACAATGCTCCAACAAGGAACGATCTCCAATCTTCACCTGCAACTAGCAACGCTATAAGAGGGGCTGAGAAAAGTGGTAACATAGCCAATCAACGGTTTGCTAGGACATGGTGGGTTAGAGGTTTGACATGGCAATTTGGGAGGCATGATAAGCAAGTGGTAGGTATCGTAGCATAGGCATAGCAAAAGAGCGAGCATCTAGCAAGCAAAGATAGAAGTGATTTCGAGGGTATGATCATCTTGCCTGCAAAGTTGTTAGAGTTGACTTGATCCTCGTAAGCAAACTCAACGGGCTCCTCGTTAGCGAACTCTTCTCCCGCTTCTACCCAAACAAGACAAACAAGCAAAAGGAACACAATCAACCACGTGCAACGCTCAAACAAACAAGATGCAAACATGGTATGCTATGCGGGATGCGGTATGTGATGCACATGCAAGATTTGGCAAGGAATAATTGAACCTGGCCTCAACTTAGAAATCCAAGAGTGCCACTGGAAATGTGAGGTGATTTCGGTTGAAATCGATATAAAGATCACCGGAATCGGATGCACGGTTTGGAAATGGCAAGCAAAACAAATATGGCACCGGTCTGCGATAAACAGCAAGTAGCCATCTAAATGCATCAAGATAAATATGCTACAGCACTCAAACATGACAACACAATACATGGAAGGGATCCACTCATGATGCTTGACAAAAGATGAACACTGAGCTACGGCCAATTCATCCATTAACAGGTTCAAACAAGCATGGCAAAAGTGCAAATGATAACAGGTTTCAGACAGTGAAATTAACACAAGTCTGGAATTTAACATCGGGTAGCACACTTTGGAACATGAAAACTATATGCTATAGGAACTTAACATGACAAAGCAAGGCATGACATGAAGCTACTCAAAGCACTTAACAAAAGTCCCTTAGTGACCTTGAGACAAAAGGGAACGGAAAATACAATTGCAAGCATGTGAACATGGCAAAAACATAATCAGATTACAGACTTAGTGAAAAACTGGAGCATGCAAATCTGTTAACGAGTAGGCATGTTCACCAGCTCGATGCACTCGCTACAGAGCATGGCATGACAAACTAAGCATACACCCATCAAGAATACATATCATAGAAGCTAGACATGGCAAGAACAACAACATAGCATGCATGGATCAATAACAACATCCTCGGCAAAATCGCTAATAAGTCAACAATCTGCCAGGATTCACGAAATAGCAAAACTAGAGCTCGATTGACTCAAGCTAGGGTGCTCCATAAATGCAAACAAATATATGGATGGATATAGCACCACAATGTTAACAAATCATCCTTACTGATCATCCTCAAAATAGGCACGGATCACTAGGAAACAACATGAACATATGGCATAATGACAAAATCAGGACAAGGACTTGGAGAAATTCTAAGTCCCTGAAATCAGCATTAACGAATGCACTACTTTGCAAGCTTGTGCTAGTCACCACACATATCAAAAAAATACATTGTAAGCACCTCTGTAAAGATGGCATGGCATATAACAAAACTCATGTAGAGCTCAGGAGCATATCATGCACACATTAATCATGGCAAAAATGACAAATAGCTATTTGATGAAACAGATCTGACAATTTAACCACATAGCCCCCTTCCAACAGCATTTCGGGCATCAAGATGAGCTCGAATGAAAATGATGCAATGAGATGAAATGATGTACTCTCTGAGTCGAACATTTTGATATGCTACACGTGCGAAACGGATCTACGGATGCAAAGTTATAATGCGATGAACAATGCTAAAAAATGTGCACGTGAAAAGACTTAATGAGGGGAAAAAGGTCAACCCCTAGGGTTTCCTGTAGCTAGATCCCGATCCGGCGGGCACGCGAACCGAGGCAGCCGGATCCTCTCGCCAGAGAAGACGGGCGGTGGTCGGAGCTGTCGAGGACGTCGGATCCGGCGAGGGGGCGCGGAGGAGACCGGGACGGCGCGCTCGGGCTCCCTAGCGGCGGAGCTTGGCGATGGTGGCAGCGGCGGCCGGCGACGTCGGGCGGTGGTGGCGAGGAGGCGTGGCGGCCGGCGACGAACTCAGGCGGCGGAGGAAGTGTCCGGCGGCGCGAGGGTAAGGAGAGACTAGGGTTTGATCCGGGATTTGGAATGGAGAGGACCTATTTATACATAGAAGGAGCTAGGAGGCTCCAAATTGAGCATGGTTTTCGGCCACGCGATCGTGATCGAACGCTCTAGATGATGGAGAGGGTTTAGGTGGGTTTTGGGCCAAATTGGAAGGGTGTTGGGCTGCAACACAAACGAGGCCTTCTCGGTCCCTTGGTTAACCGTTGGAGTATCAAACAAAGTCCAAATGGCACGAAACTTGACAGGCGGTCTACCAGTAGTAAACCAAGGCCGCTTGGCAAGTCTCGGCCCAATCCGGAAATGTTTAACCCCCACACACGAAAAGAGGTAGAAAGGGGCACCGGAGGAGATAGGAGCGCCGGAATGCAAAACGGACAACGGGGAAAATGCTCGGATGCATGAGACGAACACGTATGCACATGCAATGCACATGATGACATGATATGAGATGCATGACAAAGGCAACAACACACGGAGACAAAAACCCAAACCCGAGGAAAATAAAATAACTTAGGCCGGAAACGGCAAGAGTTGGAGAACATATAAGGTAAATTACATCTGGGGTGTTACAACACTCCACCACTACGAAAGGATCTCGTCCCGAGATCTAGGACTGGAAAACTGCCGGGTACTCAGAACGGAGGTGACCCTCGCATTCCTAGGTAGCTTCACGGTCGGAATGGTGTGACCACTTGACTTTGAGGAATTTGATTGACTTATTGCGAGTCTTGCGTTCAGTCTCTTCAAGAATAGCAACTGGGTGCTCGCGATAAGAAAGGTCTTCTTGGAGATCAATGTCTTCGAAGTTGACGGTGCGGTCAGGGGTCTTGAAGCACTTGCGCAGCTGAGAGACATGGAACATGTGTGCACATTTGCAAAGTTTGAAGGAAGCTCGAGTTGATAGGCGAGATCGCCTCTCTTGCTGACGATTTTGAAAGGACCCACGTATCTAGGGGCAAGCTTCCCTTTGATACCGAAGCGACGAGTACCTTTCATTGGAGAGACGCAGAGGTAAACATGGTCTCCGATCTCGAAAGCCAAATCACGATGCTTACTATCATAATAGCTCTTCTGGCGCGATTGCGCTGCTTTGAGGTTATCACGAATGACTTTTCACATTTCATCTGCCTCTGTGATCAAGTCATTTCCAAGAAGTTGACGTTCACCGGTCTCTGACCAGTTAAGAGGAGTACGGCACTTCCTGTCGTAGAGAATTTCAAATGGGGACTTGCCCGAACTTGCTTGAAAACTATTGTTGTAAGAGAATTCGGCATATGGAAGACAATCTTCCCACTTCATACCGAAAGAGATAACGCAAGATCTGAGCATATCTTCAAGAATCTGATTGACACACTCGACTTGACCGCTAGTTTGAGGATGAAAAGCTGTGCTGAAACGGATGTTGGTGCCCATGGCCTTCTGAAAATAATCCCAAAACTTGGAGGTAAAGATGTTGCCACGGTCTGAAGAGATCAACTATGGAATGCCGTGCAGAGAGACAATCCGAGAGGTATAAAGCTCTGCCAATTGAGCTGCTGTGATAGACTCTTTGATAGGCAGGAAATGAGCCACTTTAGTGAGTTTGTCGATGACAACAAATATAGCATCATTGCCACGCTTGGACTTTGGAAACCCAATCACGAAGTCCATCTCAATGTGGTCAAACTTCCATTCTGGAATGGCAAGAGGTTGGAGGAGACCAGCTGGTCGTTGGTGTTCTGCCTTCACTCTTCTGCAGACATCACATTCATTCACGAACTGAGCAATCTCGCGCTTCATTCGAGTCCACCAATAAGCCTGCTTGAGGTCCTGGTACATCTTCGTACTCCCAGGGTGGATGGAGAGGATTGAATTGTGAGCCTCGTTCATGATGACTTTACGAAGGTCACCTTTAGGCACAACAATGCGATCCTCGAAGAAGAGAGTATCCTTGTCATCAAGGCGATAGCACTTGTACTTGGGTTGACTCTTGGCAATCCCAATCTTCACCTTCTTCACCATAGCATCAAGAAGTTGAGCCTCACGAATCTGATCTTCCAAAGTAGGAGAGACTTGAAGGTTAGCGAGGAAACCTTGAGGAACAACTTGCAGATTGAGTTTGCGGAATGCTTCACAAAGCTCGGGTTGGTAAGGCTTGATAATCAGACTGTTGCAGTAAGCCTTCCTGCTCAATGCGTCAGCAATCACATTGGCCTTGCCTGGAGTATATTCAATACTCGGATTATACTCTTGAATCATTTCGACCCAAAGAGTCTGCCTGAGGTTGAGATTAGGCTGAGTGAAGATGTACTTGAGACTCTTGTGGTCAGTGAAGATGTCCACTTTTCTTCCCAATAAGAGATGTCTCCAAGTCAAAAGAGCATGCACAACTGCCGCCAACTCGAGGTCATGAGTGGGGTAGTTCTTCTTGTTGGGCTTCAACTAGCGAGAGGTATAAGCCACAACTTTCTTCTCTTGCATCAACACTGCACCAAGACCTTGAAGAGAGGCATCGCAGAAGACCTCGAACGGTTTGGATTCATCAGGAGGAGTCAGAACTGGAGTAGTGACTAATTTCTCTTTCAAAGTGTTGAAAGCGATGTCACATTCCGGAGACCAAACATACTTGATGTGCTTCTGGAGAAGGTTGGAAAGCGGCTTCGCGATCTTTGAAAAGTTCTCAATGAACCTTCGACAGTAGCTTGCGAGACCAAGGAAGCTATGGAGTTGCTTCACGTTCTGAGGTGGTTCCCAATTCACAATTGTAGACACCTTCTCAGAATTCACCGCTATGCCCTTGGCAGAGATGATATGCCCAAGATAGAGAACCTCATCGAGCCAAAACTCGCACTTTGAAAACTTGGCGTAGAACTGATGTTCTCTGAGCTTATCGAGCACCAAACGCAAGTGCTTGGGATGATCTTCCTTGTTCTTCGAAAAGACCAGAATGTCATCGAGGTAGACCAAGACGAAGTCATTTGTGTAGGCGTTGAAGATGAAGTTCATCATGCGAGAGAAAGTCGAAGGAGCGTTGACGAGGCCAAAAGACATGACAGTGTATTCGTATGAACCATAGCTTGTTCTAAAAGTCGTCTTGGGAATATCTTGCTCACGGATTCGAATCTGGTGATAGCCCATACGGAGATCAAGCTTGGAGAATACTTGAGCACCTTTGAGTTGTTCGAACAGCTCATTGATGTTGGGAAGTGGGTACTTGTTCTTTATAGTCTTCTTGTTCAATGGACGGTAGTCAACACAAAGTCGGTCCGTTCCATCCTTATTCTTCACAAAAAGAACTCCACAACCCCATGGAGAAGAACTAGGTCGGATGAGACCCATTCGCTCTTGAATATTGAGTTGCTTCTTCAACTCCTTCAACTCTTCAGGTCCAAGCTTGTAAGGACGTTTGCAAACAGGTTCCGTGCCAAGCTCAAGATCGATGACGAATTCAACTGGCCGGTGCGGAGCCATTCCTGGAAGCTCTTCTGGAAAGATGTCTTGATATTCGCAAATGACTCGAATTTGAGAGATGGCATCCAGTTCACCCTTCTCATTGAGAGAAAACAGACGGATGGTATCGTCATTAGCAGCAAAGACAATTACATCTTCAGACGAATGAGTCAATTGAATCTGCCTGGCAGCACAATCAAGTTGAGCCTTGTGCTTAGAAAGCCAATCCATTCCAAGAATAAGATCAATATCCGGGTTACCAAGGACCATTGGAGAAGAAAGAAACTTGAAATCACCCATCATGATAGAAACATCCGGGACTATTGAAGTAGCCCTCATAGACTTAGCCGGAGAAACCACTCCCGTAGGTTTACCCAACATTTGTGAAACGAAGTCATGCTTGAAAACAAATGATCTTGACATGAAATAATGCGATGCACCAGTGTCAAAAAGAACTTTAGCAGGAAAAGAGTTAACTAGAAAGTTACCCATGATGACATCTGACGAGTCCTCTGCCTGAGATGCATTCATCAAATTGACCTTGGCGTGCTTGGGGTTATGCTTGACCACAGCTGTACTTGCCGATCTCACAGGAGGAGGAGGAGGGAGACGCCTCTGATTGAAGCATTTGTTGGCATAGTGACCCTTCTGTTGGCACTTGTTGCACGTGACCTCTGAAAGCAGACGGTGATACGGAGCACTCGATCTTGGAGCTTGAGACGAAGTCTTGTTCTGAAAGCCAGGGTTGGGTGGGTGGGAAGATCCACTGCCACCTTTGCTCTTCTGCTGATAAGGCTGACGGAACGGAGGAGGAGGAAGCCAATACTTCTGCTACTTAGCCACTTGAGTTGAGGAAGAAGGAGTAGCATCTTTGAATCACTTCTTGGAAGCATCGCACTTCAGTTGAGCAGTCTCTTGCTTCATTGCCATGTTGTAAAACTCATTGTACCTCTTGGGATCAAAGAGGACAAGAGCTAGCTGGATTTCTTCTCTAAGACCACACCTGAACTGGTATATCATGCTCTTCTCATCAGGGACGTCCTGCTTAGCAAAACGGGCGAGCTTCTGAAACATCTTGTTGTACTCGTAGACAGACATAGAGCCTTGCTTCAGGTTAAGGAACTCCTCACGCTTGCTTTCAACCACGCTCTGAGGAATACGATGAGCTTTGAAGTCTTGACGGAATTCATCCCAGGTAATCACATGGCCTCCTCTGGAATCTTTGTACTGCTGAAACCATTCTGCAGCTTGGTCTTTGAGTTGGAAGGAAGAGAACTTGACAAAGTCCTCAGGCCTGACGTTACTGCACTTGAAATGCTTGCATAAGTCCACGAGCCAATCATCAGCGTCAGTTGCCTCAACACAATTGCTTAAGGTCTTTGGATGGTTAGCAAGGAACTGGTTGAGTGTAGCAAAGTGATTCTGATTGTTGCCCTGGTTCCCTTGGTTGCGCTCTTGAAGAAGCTGCATGATCAGTTGCGTGTTTGCATTGGTAGCGGCCATCACAGCTTGCCATGCCTCCAGAGGTGGAGGTGGTGGTGGCGGATCAGAATTCTGAGTCATGCGCGTTGGAGGAGCCATCCTGAAGAGGTTGACATCCATTAGCACATTGACAGACAAATATTGAAGCTGAATCAAACGGGTTGAAATTGCAACAAATAGTCTTCACATCCGAACAAAATGAACGAATGCATTCCAATTGAAATGGTCACATATCCATAAATTGAGAAGCCACTTAGAATTGAGGTAGAAGAAAAACAACAAGGTACAGAACAAGAACGAATACTCGATAAGGATCACCCAATCTCAAACCAAATATCCGTGGAAGAAGAACTAAAGCTACAAGAATTCCCACCTATGAAACTCCCGAACCTTTCCGGTTATGCAATCAGGTGTTGGGGATACAGGGAAAGCATAATATCTCACCCAAATCTAGCAAATCCTACATCCAGTTGTATCCATCCTTCAACACATAACCGAGAAAAACTTCGGAAAATCGTCTACCTCAACCTTCGAAAAGCATCTGTTATACAAGTTATGGCAATACTCCCGAACTCCCACCCCAGTACTGGGTGGCGTCGAGGTTATCTCACCAACAACTGCATAAAAGAGATTTTGGTTGTCGGCGAACCTAAACTCAGGTATTCCAGAACTGCAACGATAAAATTGTGATGACAACACCTCGGAGCTCAACTCCCCGGGACACTGCCACAACCCCTAAATGACAGGAGGCAGCAAGAACAATGTTCTCGTCACAAAACCATCGGAACGATTCCAAGATACCCGCGTGATCCTAAAAAAAATTTAGTGAAATTTGAGAAGAGAAGAGTCAAAACTCTACGTCAGGATGCCTTGCCAGAGTGATGAAGGGACTTGGGAGTAAAAAGAATTCCTAACTCTCCGATATATAATTCCTAAATGACTCAAAACATTTTTCTAGACTCAACAACGCCAGCTATTCGATCAAGCAGGGGGGTGTTGGAAATATGCCCTAGAGGCAATAATAAAAGTATTATTATTATATTTCCTTGTTCATGATAATTGTCTTTTATTCATGCTATAACTGTATTATCCGGAAATCGTAATACACGTGTGAATACATAGACCACAATATGTCCCTAGTGAGCCTCTACTTGACTAGCTCGTTGTGATCAACAGATAGTCATGGTTTCCTGGCTATGGACATTGGATGTCGTTGATAACGGGATCACATCATTAGGAGAATGATGTGATGGACAAGACCCAATCCTAAGACTAGCACAAAAGATCGTGTAGTTCATTTGCTAGAGCTTTGCCAATGTCAAGTATCTCTTCCTTCGACCATGAGAGCGTGTAACTCCTGGATACCGTAGGAGTGCTTTGGGTGTATCAAACGTCACAACGTAACTGGGTGACTATAAAGGTGCACTACAGGTATCTCCGAAAGTATCTATTGTTTTATGCGGATCGAGACTGGGGTTTGTCACTCCGTGTAAACGGAGAGGTATCTCTGGGCCCACTCGGTAGGACATCATCATATGCGCAATGTGACCAAGGAGTTGATCACGGGATGATGTGTTACGGAACGAGTAAAGTGACTTGCCGGTAACGAGATTGAACAAGGTATTGGATACCGACGATCGAATCTCGGGCAAGTAACATACCGATAGACAAAGGGAATTGAATACGGGATTGATTAAGTCCTTGACATCGTGGTTCATCCGATGAGATCATCGTGGAACATGTGGGAGCCATCATGGGTATCCAGATCCCGCTGTTGGTTATTGATCGGAGAACGTCTCGGTCATGTCTACATGTCTCCCGAACCCGTAGGGTCTACACACTTAAGGTTCGATGACGCTAGGGTTATAAAGCAAGTTTGTATGTGGTTACCGAATGTTGTTCGGAGTCCCGGATGAGATCCCGGACATCACGAGGAGTTCCGGAATGGTCCGGAGGTAAAGATTTATATATGGGAAGTCCTATTTTGGCCACCGGAAAATGTTCGGGATTTTTCGGTATTGTACCGGGAAGGTTCTAGAAGGTTCCGGAGTGGGGCCCACCTGCATGGGGGGACCCACATGGACGTGGGTAGTGGGGGCAAGGCCCCACACCCCTGGTCAAGGCGCACCAAGATCCCCCCTTAGAAGGAATAAGATCATATCCCGAAGGGATAAGATCAAGATCCCTAAAAAGGGGGGATAACAATCGGTGGGGAAGGAAAAAATGAGATTTCTTTCCTCCCACCTTGGCCAACGCCCCAATGGACTTGGAGGGCAAGAAACCAGCCCCTCCACCCCTATATATAGTGGGGAGGCGCATGGGAGCTATACACGAAGTTCTGGCGCAGCCCTCCCCCTCTCACAAGTACTCCTCCTCTCCCGCGGTGCTTGGCGAAGCCCTGCAGGATTGCCACGCTCCTCCACCACCACCACGCCGTTGTGCTGCTGCTGGATGGAGTCTTCCTCAACCTCTCCCTCTCTCCTTGCTGGATCAAGGCGTGGGAGACGTCACCGGGCTGTACGTGTGTTGAACGCGGAGGTGCCGTGCGTTCGGCACTTGATCATCGGTGATTTGAATCACGACGAGAACGACTCCTTCAACCCCGTTCACTTGAACGCTTCCGCTTAGCGATCTACAAGGGTATGTAGATGCACTCTCCTTCCCCTCGTTGCTGGTCTCTCCATAGATAGATCTTGGTGACACGTAGGAAAATTTTGAATTTCTGCTACGTTCCCCAACAGTGGCATCATGAGCTAGGTCTATTGCGTAGATTCTTTGCACGAGTAGAACACAAAGTAGTTGTGGGCGTTGATGTTGTTCAATATGCTTACCGTTACTAGTCCAATCTTGTTTCGACGGTATTGTGGGATGAAGCGGCCCGGACCGACCTTACACGTACTCTTACGTGAGACAGGTTCCATCGATTGACAGGCACTTGGTGCATAAGGTGGCTAGCGGGTGCCAGTCTCTCCCACTTTAGTCGGAACGGATTCGATGAAAAGGGTCCTTATGAAGGGTAAATAGCAATTGGCATATCACGTTGCGGTCTTGCGTAGGTAAGAAACGTTCTTGCTAGAAACCCATAGCAGCCACGTAAAACATGCAACAACAATTAGAGGACGTCTAACTTGTTTTTGCA
This sequence comes from Triticum aestivum, assembly GCF_018294505.1. NCBI lineage: Eukaryota > Viridiplantae > Streptophyta > Magnoliopsida > Poales > Poaceae > Triticum > Triticum aestivum. The sequence continues at coordinate 284,533,762 of NC_057800.1, read as the reverse complement.
GGGTATGCTATGTGATGTGATATGGCCAAGAAGAATGTGATGAATGATATGTGATGTATGAGATTGATCATGTTCTTGTAATAGGATTCACGACTTGCATGTCGATGAGTATGACAACCGGCAGGAGCCATAGGAGTTGTCTTTATTTATTGTATGACCTGTGTGTCATTGAAGAACGCCATGTAAACTACTTTACTTTATTGCTAAACGCGTTAGTCATAGAAGTAGAAGTAGTCGTTGGCGAGACAACTTCATGAAGACACGATGATGGAGATCATGATGATGGAGATCATGGTGTCATGCCGGTGACGATGATGATCATGGAGCCCCGAAGATGAAGATCAAAAGGAGCAAAATGATATTGGCCATATCATGTCACTATTTGATTGCATGTGATGTTTATCATGTTTATGCATCTTGTTTGCTTAGGATGACGGTAGTAAATAAGATGATCCCTTACAAAATTTCAAGAAGTGTTCTCCCCTAACTGTGCATCGTTGCTACAGTTCGTCGCTTCTAAGCACCACGTGATGATCGGGTGTGATGGATTCTTACGTTCACATACAACGGGTGTAAGACAGTTTTACACAGCGAACACACTTAGGGTTAACTTGACGAGCCTAGCATGTGCAGACATGGCCTCGAAACACGGAGACCGAAAGGTCGAGCATGAGTCGTATGGTAGATACGATCAACATGAAGATGTTCACCGATGATGACTAGTCCGTCTCACGTGATGATCGGACACGGCCTAGTTGACTCGGATCATGTGATCACTTAGATGACCAGAGGGATGTCTATCTAAGTGGGAGTTCATAAGATGAACTTGATTATCCTGAACATAGTCAAAAGACCTTTTGCAAATTATGTCGTAAGCTCGCGCTTTAGTTCCACTGTTTAGATATGTTCCTAGAGAAAATATAGTTGAAAGTTGATAGTAGCGATTATGCGATCAGTAGAAAGCTTATGTCCTTAATGCACCGCTCAGTGTGCTGAACCCCAACGTCGTTTGTCGATGTTGCGAACATCGGACATACACGTTTTGATAACTACGTGATAGTTCAATTAAATGGTTTAAGTAGAGGCACCAAAGATGTTTTCGAAACATCTCGGAACATATGAGATGTTTCGAGGGCTGAAATTGGGATTTCAGGCTCGTGCCCACGTCAAGAGGTATAAGACCTCCGACGATTTTCTTAGCCTGTAAACTAAGGGAGAAAAGCTCAATCATTGAGCTTGTGCTCAGATTGTCTGAGCACAACAATCACTTGAATCGAGTGGGAGTTGATCCTCCAGATGAGATAGTGATGTTTCCCCAAAGTCATTGCCACCAAGCTGCTAGAGCTTCGTGATTAACTATAACATATCAGGGATAGATATGATGATCCTTGAAATATTCATGATGTTTGACACCGCGAAAGTAGAAATCAAGAAGGAGCATCAATTGTTGATGGTTGGTGAAACCACTAGTTTCAAGAAGGGCAAGGGAACAAAGGGATACTTCATGAAACGGCAATTCAGCTGCTGCTCTAGTGAAGAAACCCAAGGTTGAACCCAAACCCGAGACTAAGTGCTTCTGTAATAAGGGGAACAACCACTGGAGCAGCATTACCCTAGATACTTGGTAGATGAGAAGGCTGGCAAGGTCGATAGAAGTATATTGGATATACATTATGTTAATGTGTACTTTACTAGTACTCCT